>NW_010270275.1:0-21489 GCF_000690775.1 Eurypyga helias | reverse complement strand
TTGACCTGTCCATGCTTCTCTGGATGTGCCAAGCGGATGGGTTTCCCAGGAGTCCTAGTCATGCTGTGTCCACGGGTCATGTTCCATGCTCTGTCCAGGTGTATGTCACTTGGTCATGCCGATTTTCACGGTAGAAGTTAACGTAAGTGCAGAACGGGCTTGGATCACCGTGTGCAAGCTGCATGGAGGTAGAACAGAAGTAAAGACGTGCATTCATATCGGCACAGAGGTGTCTGGGTGCCGCTAACACGTGACGTGGGAGGCAGTTCAGAACTGCAGGTCCTTCACAGGTTGTCTGTTGGCGGGAGTCCACTGGGCCTTGTCCCAGTCAGTCTCCCAGTGACTGACAGCTTCAGCTATTCTCGTCCTTTCGTGTCAGTCAGGAAGGAGCCCTCGGGAAAGCTGGAGAGTGTGGGTGGTACTAAAGCACGTTTGACAGCCAGCTGCAGGGTTTACAGTTGGCCTTTTGGAAAGGTTTCTGACTGTTGATTGTGGAATGTGATGGAGAACAGGAACCAAAAGGCTTGTTTGTGGGGCGAGATATGGAAGATTTGATCTCCATCCTACTTCAGAAGGTGGGTTTTTTTCTGTAAATGAAGTAAGTTTAAGTCAAGCTGCAGTTTATAGACTCTTGTGGAGCTGAAGCATTTAGCCAGGCAGATGAAATACCATTGTCCCTCATTTTCGGACAGGATAACAGAAACATGAGGGAGCCGTCACAGACCAATACTGATTCAGAGCGAAGTCCAGAGCAGCGTATTCCTGGCTCTGAGCCCACTCTTCAGTCATAGGTGTTTGTGAAGGTACCTGGTGTGAAAAGCAGACTTACATTCTTGGCTGCTCGCAGAATCTCTTTAATGAATATTAAATCTGCATAAAGAGATTAATGGGACCTGCCAGAGAACCTGTTTCTGTCTGCAGAGTTGCTAATTGCTGTTCATACACTGTCAGGAATTGCAGGGTTTGTTTCTCATCTCTGATACCTTCCTCAGAGAGGGAGGTGTACATCAAGTGGCAAACTTGCTGTCCAAGGAATTTTCCTCTGGTACAGACTGGCAGGACCCTGAGCATCCCATTTTCCTACAGAGTGGATGATATCCATCAGTTGTTCAGGGATGTGTCCCGTCCTATTAGTTTTCCACAGTCACTGGGCAACAACAGCACAGATGGCCCTTCAAAATCCACCTTTTATTTTCGATAGCGTTCGTGGATGTTGCTGGGTCAGCTCAGTTCTGGGGTAATATTTGCCCTTCCTCTCATTTTGCCCCTTGCAACCTTGTCTGAAAATGTCTCGCTGTGAAATGAAGCCTTAAATAACCACCATTACCAACAGTCCTGGAGAGCCAAGGGGAAAAGAAATTAATCAGCAGTGGTGATGAATGTTATTTACTGACTTGGAATAAAGTGGGTGTGAGATATTAATTCTTTTTTATTTTCCTTTGTGTTCTTACTGATTGTGAAGGATAATTCTGTCCTATGGAGTGAACTGTCTTTTAAGGGACCGATTCCGTCTTCGGAATCTACCTCCCTTTCTGTGGAGGAGATGGGGAATAGGTGGTCAAGCAGCAAACGGTCTGACTAGCCAAAGGACTCCTTCAGATCCTTCTCGCAGCCTGACAAAGAGAAAATTGCTGCTGCAGCCGGGGAGGTATGAGGGGACTGGCGGCTACTACGTGGTACAGAGAGTTGGGTGGCGAGGTGGAGGAAGAGTTGGGTACAGGTGGTTGGCAGAGGCAAAAATTTGAACCTTAGATCCGCTTCTCATCTTTCTTCTGCTATTTTTTTTCCCCTTTCCCCACTAAACATGTAACACCAGCTCTGTGTGGCTGGAAGCAAAACTACGTCAGTGCCATGAGAGTGTTGGCGACAATAATGTATGTGACTGATGAAGGGGCAGCATCTGCCTCTGGCAAGGCACGTGTTCCCCTGTGCTCCATATGGACTGGTCGTGAACATCCTTCGGCGGCCGCCTGGCAAGGACGCCGCTGTGAATGGCTCATGAAGTTCTTTGCAACTTCCTTTTATGCAGTTTGCCAGGAGTTCGGGGTTGTGCAGAGCGACTGAGCGGCTGCGGGCGTAGACTGTAGTCACGGGGTGCGAGCTGTTCAGGCAGCTCTGACAGCAGCAGCCTGGAGAGAGAGGACATCCTTGTACATGACGAACTGACTGCTTTCGGGATGCTGCCTCACGGATAGAGGCGGGCGTATGCTCTGTGTGAATCCTTCAGCTTGATGAGAAAAGTTGTTCAGACCTAGATTTTTCTTCCTTTTTTACATTTGCTCGCAACAGATAAGCACATTTCTTCTTAAAACATTTGCTGAATCTGTACATTTGCCCTGAATTCTGTGGAATTATTATGGGTAGGAAAAAAAAAGGGAGGGTGTTAAATGAAGAATTTTAAGAGCAAACTTTATAGCGTAGGAACCCTTTGGCTATCTCCCATCTTGCAGCAGCTTTGAACTTTATACCAAGTGAGAACAACTTGAATTTGGAATGTTTAGTGCTTATAACCAACTGCTCATGAATTGCACAACACCATTTCAACAAATAAATGCTTTTCAGTGACTTTTCTGTGCGTGCATGGGCCACTCGGTGGACGGCTTGGTAGCCCTCTCAAAAACTGTGGTGTTGGTTGATTTGTTCTGCCATAGTCACTTAGCTGTAAGTCGTCGTGAGTTGAAGCAGAAATGATCTGAGTCTCTTCTTTGTATTTAAATTATATTAAGCAGTCTGCTTCATGCCATCTAAGTCTTGACTCAAAGATCTGGCTGGATTAGCAATGCGGGCACAGCTGGAGTTAGAGATAATGGATAACATCCTCAGCTGGTGTATTATATCCACGTAATTCTAGTGAAGCCGACGGAGCTACACTAATTCTCACCATCTGAACAGCTATAGTTTCTGCAATTGCTCTCCTTCAGCTGCCAAAGCTTCTGTTTGGGCCTTTGTGCTTCTCCAACAGAACTTAATGATATCCCTTGTGTTTGAATGGGGCAGAGTGCCCTGTAAACAATGGTTTATCTTGCGAATGACTGACTGTTAATGCTGGGAGGTGCTTTTGGCTTTCCTCAAAATTGAGGTGTATGCAGGGCTTCTGGAGGACCAGGTCTAGGTTGTTTGTGAGGCACCTGTGACTTTTACTATACTTTACATTTGTAATGAAGGTAGCACTGAACTAAGGCTCGTTATTTAAATTAGCAATTCATATGAGCATTTCATACTGTAACCCTTAATTACAGACAGCTTTCCCATTTTCTTTACCATTTTAATTATTTACACTTATGTATCTGCTCTCCAGATGTCCACAATGAAAGACAAACAAATACAAATTATTGTAACAAACAAGCCTATAGTTCTTAAAGACACAGGCCAATAATTTCAGAATATTTTTTGAATGGTGTTTTTCCTTAGTCCTTGGGAAGATTTTTGATACAGAAAACAACACTCCAGCATTATTTGTGGTTTTGTCCAAATGTATAAGAAAAGGAGTAGGATTGGAGTAACATGGGCAAATGAAATTTAATAACCTTGCATTTCCATGTGACAAAATACAGAACTTGCTATTGTAAGTGCAGTTGTTCACTTGAGACAGCTGGAGAGCTTGGGCTCCAACTGCGCTGCAGATAGTCTCACCTCATTATTATGAAGTCCAGGGCTTCTAGGCTTCTGCAGTTGATGGAGAGAGGAGTGCTTTGTGAAGTTGAACTGTCCTCTGAAGGCGCGTATTGCTCTGAGCTGGCGATAGGGTGGGTTAGAATGACCTGCTTAGATTGAAATGTGTCTTAGCCCTCCTCCAAAGCCAGTCCTCTCCGGTCTCTCCAAGGAGGAGAAGCTGCCTTACTTGGTGAACAGCGTTTGCAGCTGCTGGGTCGCACTTTAAAAAGCATCTTTGACAACCAGCAGCAGCTTTCAATACAGAAAGTTGTTCCAGATAACAAATTTTGGTTTGTTACCGTTGTGCAGTAGGCTTGATGTGGCTCTTCTTACTTGTTTGCTACTGAGAGACAAACCAAAAATTTCCTGCTACTGGGTGTTACTGCAATGAGACCAAAACAGGCTGCACATACCATTTGAGGAAACGGTAAAACCATACCCAAGTCTCTCTCCCTCTCTTATATATGTACATATACATGTGTGCATGCATATATATATATGATATCAATATTTAGTTCTGCCAGTCCAATCTTAGAGATGTGCAAATAGCTAGTTACTTTTGTTAGCTGGAAGGTCCAATTAAAGTAAAAGAATTACTTTGAGTTGTAGAAAACATTTTTGAAGGATCAGACTGGAGTATTTAATTTATGCTTAAAGCATTAAAAGTATTTGTATTTGAGCAAAATGAAATCTGATATTCAGTTTAAAGCAAGACTTGACTATTTTGTTTAGAGTATATTGAAATGTCTTGATACTTTTTCCCTCCATTTCATACTGTGAGATGATTTGCATCTAAGCATTTTGTACAGAAGGAAGACTCCATCAAAAACATTGCCTAATTCCAATCAGTTAAGGACATCAAGCAGAAAAAATCTGAGTCAAACTCTTAGTAGCCTTTTATTCTTAATAGTAGCATTTTTTTCTCCCAAATCAGTTACTCTGCATTTGCAATTATGTGACTAGAAGCAGAATTTGGGTTTATTTTGTAAGAAACACAAAGTTGTTAAGAACCAGAAGGTACTATTATTAGCTGAAATTGTAATTTCACATTGTTTTTATTCAATGATCAACTACAAAATGACTAAGAGAGCCCTTTTAGCTGTGATTAATATTAATAGAAGTCTTAGTGTTTCCAAAAATCTGTCACACGCAGTTCCTATATATTTTCTGGTGCCTATACCTTTAAATTCATGTGATTTCTTTAGGAAGTGGAATTGGATATTTTTATTGTGTATAGCAGGGAAGGCTGACTAATATTTTGAAACATGACATTTTGATGGCTCCCCATAAAACAGCAGTCTGCTTTTGGCCGCCAGAAGGCTAACATTCCTTTTCCCAGGCATCAGCCAGCCTGTAAAATGCATCACAGCAGCGGCATATTATTTATAAAAAAGGCAGTCTTGTCCCGCTTTTAATTTATTGTAATGGATGTGCAGACTCCCATAAAAGCTTTAAGTCGCAGTGTACATTGTTCTAACAGGTTAATGCTCTGACTGAGAAGATAGAGTCTAGTAAAGTAGTCTTCATTTTCAGGTGTGGCTTTGCAGTCTTACAGAAGGAGGAGTGCCTCCTATTTTGGGCTGATATTTTTAGGTGTTGTACGTGCAGCAGCTACAGTATTGGACCGAGGAATCTGCGAAGCAGCCCTGTGACTCTAGTGCCGATAGAACTGGTGTTGGCCATTATGGTTTATGAGTCTCAAAAGTATTTGAAGTTAGTTGCTGATAGTTAGTTGCTGAAGTTGCTGAAGTTAGTTGGTCACCTTCAAAGCCAGTCGCTGGTGTAGATACAGGTACCATCTATTCTGCACCTTCCTGCAGCTCAGCTCCGTGACTGGTTTCTCTGCATTTCGTACTGGTTGATTTGGCTTTAGCCAGGGACACCTAAGGGTGTCTGATGCCCCCTTCTGGGTGATTTGGGGGATTGGGGGGGCCAATGGACCCCATAGGAGCTCTCCTTGGTCTCATATAGGCCACGTAGACCCATTTTTGGGGGATCCTTGGCCCTGTATGGCCCTATATGGCTCTATAGCACCTTCTCCAGTGGGTTTTGGGTCCTATAGGGGCATTCAAAACCCCCTTTTAGGGCTCCCTGGTCCCACCTTGGTCCCTTTTTGACCACCCAACGCCCACTCTATAGGCTCCTCAGTACTGTAGGCACATCCGGTGCCCCCTTTTTGGGCTCCCTGGCCTCATACAGGCCACGTAACGCCCTCCCTATAGGGTCCCTCATTCTATATATCCCCATAAATCCTCCCTTGGGGTGTCTGACATCCTGTTTTTGGGTTCCTTGGTCCCTTCTTGACTACCCAACGCCCACCCTATAGGCTTCTCGGTCCTGTAGGCGCATCCAATGGCCCCGTGACGGGTCGGATGCGCCTACAGGACCTTTGAGCACCTTGGGTGTGAGAAAAAAGCTCCTTTGCCTTTCCTTGCATTTAAATGGCCAGGGCATATGCCATCTCTGGCAAGAACACTTTAACTGATTGTGCAGTGAGAGAGAAGATACAAATCTTTGAGCCGAGCACCCAGAACGGGAAGTGGCACCTGGTAGTCGTGGGCTCAGACCGAGCGAGACGGGCGGCTCACATGTGGTAGCTGTGCCTACTGCTTCACCCTGTTTTAGGAGAAGTGAAACATGAATTTATATCCTCCCTGCAGGAGATTAGGAGATCCTAATCTTCACCAGCTGGTTATTAAGTTCTACTCTGAACTGAGAAAATCAGTTTATCCCTGTTTACTTGTCATTCTAATGAATTAAAATCAGGCTGATGAGTATGAAGTGTTACATCTTTAACTTCTCATGTTTCAAAAAAATGCTGATTAAAAGGTAATAAACTAATGTATGGACAATGAATAATTCCCTCAGATAAAAGGATCTTTACACCAGTTGGTGAAATCCCTCGGAGTGGTTGGTGTTCAGGTAAGCATTACCTTTCTGGCCCCTTTCCACAGGCCCGCAGGCTTAGCCACCAGAGCTTTATGCCTTAGGTGTGCATTTACCCAGCCAACACGGGAGGTGGATTTAAGTGCTACCCGTACCCCATCCCGAGCAAGTCAAAGCCTGAAGCAATTCTGCAAATCCATCCAACTGCTCCTGTTTAGCTTTTGACTGTGTGTTGTAACCCCTTTTAAACAGGCTTCCTTTTTTCTTGTCCTTGCTCATCAAACCTACAAGTGGTGCTCTTGTGTGGCTGACAGTCATTCACATCTGCCAGCATCTGTGTCTCTTAATGTCGGAACTTAACTAAAACAAATGTAAAAAAAGTCACCCCTGAAGCGCGTTCAAAGTGAGAAATAAGAATTGATTGGTGATGGGTGTACGCTATTTGGGAAAAAACCCCAGAGGTCTGGGGAATTTATAGTTTTCAAGGCATGATAGGACAGTTGGAGTGAGCCATGCCGTGGTACCTGGAGGGAGCATCGATGTCCACAAAATGCTCCATAGAGAGTGTCTCTGTTTTTCAGGCTGTTTGCCTCAGCACTGCAACCGCTTAGATGCTCTTGCTGGGAGTTCCCTCTTGTAGAAGGAGAGGGAGAGCTTACAGTAAAGCTTTTTGAAGTCAGCAAAAGTAGAAAGTTGGTCCCTGAATTACACAACAGCCATGCTAGCTAAAAATGGGTAGGAATTGGCTGTTTCAATATCAAGGGTTTTCTCCCCAGACAACCAAAAATGTTCTGGACGGGCAGAGGCCTACAAGGAAGCTGGGGGGGACTTTTTACAAGGGCCTGGAGTGACAGGACAAGGGGTAACGGGTTTAAATTGAAAGTGGGGAGGGTTAGATTGGATATCAGGAAGAAATTCTTCCTGGAGAGGGTGGGGAGGCACTGGGACAGGGTGCCCAGAGAAGCTGTGGATGCCCCATCCCTGGAAGTGTTCAAGGCCAGGCTGGATGAGGCTGGGAGCAACCTGGGCTAGTGGAAGGGGTCCCTGCCCATGGCAGGGGGGTTGGAACTAGATGGTCTTTAAGGTCCCTTCCAACCCCAACCATTCTAGGGTTCTATGATTCTCTTCAGAAAAATGAAATCTTTTTGTTGTTGCTGTTGTTGCACTGATAGTATCAGAGAAACACGTGATTCAGAGTGCTTAAGGACTGAAATGGGAGTAGACGTCTTTGATTGTTTCCTTCTCTGCTACAGGCAGCCCTTTTTTCCCTCAGCCCTAGGCCAGCGTAAAGTGTCTGGTTCCGAGTGTCCAGGCACATTTAGGGGACTCACGAAGGACTGGGTGTCTGCCTTGCTTCTGGCAGTAGATCTGCCCCCAAGAAAGAAATATCTTGAGCAATGGTTCAACATGGGTAAAACTCCTTGGCCTTTACATTTTGTTTTGCACTCACTTTTCCTTTGTCTCAGTACAAATTAAATGAAAGCCTTTCTATAAATGTGTGCTCAAGAGAAAGCTGCCCTTTAAAATCCCAAAGATGATTAAAGCTTATTTCCTCACTGATCTTTGACTCAATTACAATTAGACTTTGGTGCCTGTTGGACATCTCTTCCTGGAAAGCAAAGGCAAAAATACCCTTGGGTTCACAGTTAATAGGCAATTCCTTGTTCTTGGAGGCATTCTTTCAAGGCAAGCCAACGCAACCAGGTGCTGCAAATACTGCGTATGTTGCTGCGTACTGGTTTTGTGACAGGAGTCACCTGTGGATCACTGTACTGTGCAGGGTGTCAGCAGATAAATGAAAAAAGAAGATAGGAAGAGGAAGAGCTGGGAAATGTGCTCATGGTAACATCTAGGAGTTCACAAAGTGCTGTTGGGAGGCGAGCAGAAAAGACGGATATAGGGCAGAAAGAGGGAACGAGGCAGCCAGAAATACTGCACAGCGGAGATGCTTGCTACAAAACAATTTATCAGGAAATATTATGAGATTTTACTTTGTGCTAGAAGTCAGTTGACAAGGTTCCTCTGGAGAGGTTTGTGGGGTAGGGAGCACGTTACCGAAGTGTCTCATCCTCCGATGGAGGACGTCCTTGGCCTGCCTGGCCTTTGATGAGGAAAAGCCCTCGCAGCCAGTTGTGATGCAGGCATTGAGAGGTTTTATGATATAAAGAGATAGTGGTGAGATCAAAGGCGTGATGAATTGTTACTGGGCAGTTAAACCGTGTTCAGAGAAGCTCCGCAGTACTGACCAGGAGACAGACTCTCTCCCTCGCTGGTTTTTGGTTTGCTTTCCCTGTGGCGTGGCCGAGGCAGGTGAGGCAGACCACCCTCTGTACTTGCAGCTGTGCCTCCTGTCACCAGCGTGGCAGAGGGACTTCCAGGATCCTCAGGTGCAGCTCCGAGGGGCTTTTAAAGTCCTTGTTAAACTCTGCCGTTAGCAGGAACTGTCTGGTTCCACGGAAGAGCAGCTCTCCTTGAGTGACAAAATGAATGTAAAATGATGTGTTTGTCCCAGTCATTTCACAACAGAAGCAGTTGGAGGTAGTCTGATTTCCTTCCTCTTTCCTGCCCTTTAGTTAGTATTTAAAAACAATGCAATGAGCCTGTCAGCCCTGCTTCTCCTTTGGTTTGCCATTCCACGTGCCTTGTCTTCCGTGATGACCTGTCAATCACTCATTGCCTCCTATTTTCAAGTAGCTTCCTGGAGGAATTTGCCTGGTTACCCTTTTCCTTTTCCACATATTGTGCAGTGTTTCAAATACACTGCCCTTCCTTCAGAGGATTTGTTCCCCGTGTGCATGTCCCTTGGCTTCTCTTCCTCATGGCTCTATGGGTCCCTCCTCGGAGGAGCCAAACACATCCTACAACGTGCTGTGTATTTCCTTCCTCCTTGTCTGTCTTTTCTCTTCTCTGCCATCCTCACAGCAATTTCAAAGAGATTAGTGGGAGCAGAGAATGGGTAACAACACCAGCTGGGCCAGGTCCCGTTTGTGACCATCAAGCCACATGTTTTATCGGGGTGCATACGCAAACATGTGCGCAGACAACAACCAGCAGACCCAGGTGGGGTGAAGCTGTCATGCTGCACGCTTGAGCTGTTGGAGAAACTCTGGTATGAAGAGCTCTTTGCAAAATCTCCTGAATATAATTTTTTTCACATGTCTCTCCAATTGCAGTATTTCGGAGGGTTTCATTCCTTTGTGCATCCATTGCTTTGGCTTTTGTTTCTGCTGGGTCAGCATGAGAGTGTAAAAACACCTGATGTGCCTCATATTCTGTGAGGGTTTAGTTATAGATGTAAGATATGTTTCTTTTATATTATTTGGTGTCTCAACAGCGTCTATAAATCTGCTTTGTTTTTCTTCCTAAACTGTAACCTTCTCATTGCAGAGCCTGTGCTGGGGACATACCACACTAACCATTTCAGACGCTGCTTATTGAGTGTGATAATAGTGATAAAGGTAGAAAAAAAGGGGATGGGGTGGGAAATGTCGTAGCTCATCATGAACAATGTTTACAGAACTATTGGCACCAGCACATCCTTTTCTTAATTAACCTGTCAGCTGACTGGCCCTACGGTTCTGCTCAGTGAAACAGGAGGCGGCTGGATGATGGAGCTGCCTGTTCAGTGTTGGGCCAGAATGTTGTCTGTAGGGACGGTGGTCAGGGTCTAGATTATCAGAGCTAGGAGAGAGAGAGAGAGGTGATTTTGCTAGCAGATGTTAGCAGAGCATGAAAAGGTTCAGAGCAACCCTGCCACGTTTGGAGCCTTCGGGCACGAGCCGTAGCCTGGAGAAGGCAGTGGGGGGGATTTTTTGAAAGGTGTTTAAACTTACGTATAGCCCAGTGTCATTTTAGGTCACCTTTGTCTTTCTCACCCCCACACAAACTGAATTCAACCTGTGACTCCCTTGTGGTTTGCACATTGCTAGCTTAAAAAAATTGTTTCCACATCGTTGCTTTTTTGATGCTTTATTGGGAATTTGCTCACTCTGCTTTTATGCTGCATCTCTCAAAGCATCTTTTCTCTGGCTCTGACCTCAGCCTTTTCCTAGGCGGTCTGTGTAACCTTTGCATCTTTTTTGTCACTGCCTTTTGCTTGTCTCATTATATTACAACGCCAGCTTTGCAACAAAAGCATGATTAGCCATTTAAATAGTCTGCATCTGCTAGCTGGTGTTAGTCCGTGCAGCTACCTCATTTCATAACATGCTCAGAGTGCTCCAAGGTAAAGATAATTTTGCACAAGGTGGTGTGTTTGTTTTTTTTTTTTTTTTTTTTCCCAGAGTGAGGACAATGTGTTAAAGAGATCAAGCGACTGTTAACAATGAAAAAGCCAGAGGATGGACCATCTGCTGGGCAAAGCCTTGCCTTGGGGGGTTAAAAGCTGGTATGATGTTATTATACCTGATCTTTGACCACCTGCACTTTGTGCTGTGCACGCAGGCATTCAGGCTGTGCTGATGGGCCTTTGTTTTTATTCTTGGTTGCAGCTGCAGTGTTTTCACTGGGCTCAGTGCTGAAATATTTTCATCATTTCTGTCACTTTCTGCGGGATAGGCATCTCCACACGTGTCCTTTCAATATTTATTTACATGTGTAGGTAGTTGTTCCAAGCGGCCATCCTTCAAGAGGTTGCAGCTCTTTTCTTGCACAGGATCTAGTGAGGCTGACGGACTGTTGTTAACTCCAAAAGGCTTGGCTAAGGTCCCAGAGATCCTCTTCTCTTCCTTTACTCCTTCCCTGGCAAGTGTGCACGTTTCAGACTGCTGCAGCTGGACTGATTGTACCCTAATGGAGAAGAATCCTAGAGCGACTCCACCAAAGTCAGACATCAGCCCCTTGCTCAGGCAGGGAGCATTTGGTCCGTTGTTCCCTTCCCATGGCACGCTTCCCTCATCCCGAATCGGGGCGATGGAACTGTCAAATGCATGAGAGACTTCAGTGAGAGGTGCAGGCTCAGCGCTTTAGGCAGAGCAGGGGCATTTGGATGCGGTCAGTGTCTGCCCTGCCAGACTTTCTGTCGTTTGCAATAATTCTGTTGTCTAACCAGTGCGTTCGGTGTAAGATCCTGGCATTAGATAAGGCATTACTCTTTTGCTGGCAAGGAGATTACTTGTCATAATGTGTAGAGGGTGCACTGCTGGTGCCTAATATACCTATCCATCATCCCCTAAATTTACGAGGATAAATGCAATCTCTCAAGCTAAGCTGATACATATCATCTCAAAAGTACAGCCACCTGGGATACATATCAGGGTGATATTAAATTAATCTTTGTTAGGTTTGGATAACTCCATCCCAGTGAATTTCTTCGTGTGACAATGATGCAGCTGGATAATAAGTCCACTTTCGTCAAGTGGTGACAACTTCACTTTCCAGACAATTCTTACCACATTTGATTTATGCAGTGTATTCCTCTTTTGCTCTCTAGGAGTGGAATATGACCCTTTTGTTTGAGAGAATTTTTCTCTTGGATGGCATCTGTTTCTAGACCATGACAGGGTTCTCTGTGTTTCACCATCTCTGAGCTGTTTGTTTCTACATCCATTTTAGTATCTGCTTCGGGACAGTTCCCCTTGGTCTCATTATAGCTTTGTCTCCCGTTGAGCTGACGAGACATGGTGTTTATCCAGTGCTTTTTTTTGCTCAGTCACATTGAAGGTTCAACCTACTTAGGAGGACTGTGGCCAGCATGGGCGAGCTTGCATCTGGGATCAGGAATTCCAGGGTTACGAGGACTGCTTGCTCACTGACATTTGCTGTTCATACCTTGCTCGCCACAAATGTGCATATGATTTGCACCAGCGACGGTCTTAACCCAGCAAAATCCACTTTTAAAGGAGTTTTATGTTTGCACACAGTTTCTGCCTGCGGTTCGCAGGGAACTGGGAGAGCCTGTGAGGAAGACTGTTACCTCTCAGGGATCTGAGCATAGAATCACAGTATCACAGAATGGTTTGGGTTGGAAGGGACCTTAAAGATCATCTAGTTCCAACCCCCCTGCCATGGGCAGGGACACCTTCCACTAGACCAGGTTGCTCAAAGCCTCATCCAGCCTGGCCTTGAAGACAGCCAGGGATGGGGAGGAAAAATTCAGTCTTCCCAGGAAACTCTTGGAGAAGAAAATTCAACATGTGATTAAGGCAACCCCAAAAAGCCTATCTGAGAGAGCAGCTCTTATGCACTCATTATTACTTAACCATTCAGGTAGCTGCCGTTAAATTGGAACAATTAAAAATCAGCCAGTGAGTGCTTGCTTAACAAGTTACAACTCATTGCAAGTAAGGATGAAAGACTCTGACCTGTAAATTTGTTTAGAAGCCACAAAAATGTTCTACCTGTTTTGGCCACAAGCTCTCTTTCTACGTGTGCAGGGGATATAGCAGTAAGAACAGAAAACCAAATAAAATAACATAGTACTGTAGTTAATAGCCTCATTAAGACAGCTTAATGCAACCGACTAATTGTCAGCAAATTGAAAATAAGCAAACTAATGATGTCTTGCTGGCCTTTCTCCTCATTACCCTTCTTCACGAACAGCCACCGTGTGCATGCTGAGAGGCTTGTCTCTGGCTGTCACAGCATCTGTTGTTTAGGGCAGCAGTGTTTTGCTTCCGAGCGTGCTTTACTGCTGGTGTGTCTGTGCCCGGAGTAGGACAGCTGTGTCCCAATCACTGCCCCAGTCTCGGCTCCTCTTGCTCGGATTTTCTTAGCCCAATGTTCTTCTGTGGCTCTCCCTGCCCAGTGTCCTTGGAGGTTAAGCCACATTTTTTTTTCCTTTGTGTTTTCTTTTAATATACAGTTTGTGATTCGGCGAGGGTGGGTGGGCAAGGACAAAAGACGAAGGCTTCATTTTTGACCCGAGCTCTGAAGCTGTGTTCATTGTTCATCAGGTCATCTCCATCTTTCTGATGCTTGTGGTTATGAAGCATTAATACATCATGAGCATAGTGTTGAATGTAGCTGTCTTGAAAGGATTTTCAGAAACTGGATTAATATTGCCTTTCATGGTATAGGAAGCAGGTTTGGGATCCATAACTTATTTCTTTTTATTACAAACAGCTCCCATGCCTTGGTGGTGGGGCTACAACTTCTGGATAGCTCTGGGGTATATTTTCCAGAAGAATAATTTATTCATTGAAAAATAAAATGTACTACATTTTGGAAGGCACTACAACAGTTTACAAATTCTTCTCATGACAGTAGTAGTTTATTCAGTGAAAATTACTCATTTTGACATTTTCTAAATGGTCTGCAATGAGGAAAACCAAACTCCAGAAGTAAGCATAAAAAAGGTCCCAGTAGAAACACAAAGAAGAAAGGCAGTCAGGATCTCAGGTCAGGAAATGATTTTGTGTTGCAGAAGGAGATAAGATCCCTCTCTGGGTTGTATTGAAGATGCATCTATAGAAAGCATGATGTGCAGGGTAACAAATCCAAACAGCATTTTCCATTGGCTTGAGTGAAAATAAAAGCATAAAATGAAACATTTTATTCTTTTGTTTCCAAGGCAAGAAAAATATTTTTCCTGTTAAGGGGTGTTAGAGGCGGCCACGTTTTCCAGCACCCCTGGCCAGGACTTTCCTGCCCAGCTGCTGGAGGCCAGCGTGGTGCCCCAGGACTGGGGGTCTCAGGGTCTCTGCCCAGGCTGAGGGACGGGGCTGCTGCTTTCCAGGTCAGGAAGAGATTGAATAAGGTCGGACAGACGGCGGTGGTAAGGCACAGGGCTCAGCCAGACAACTGTAATGACCAGCCCCATTTTACACGTGACGTGCCCCTTTCGTACCCTTTCTGTCTACCTCTGATGTGTTCCTCACTGCTCCCCTTCTCCTGCACATCCTTTTGTCCATCCTTCCATCCATTTCTGTAGCTGTACCTGTCCCACTCATCCCTCCCAGGCCAGTGTCCGGGACCTCCCCAAGTCTCCAGCTGCAGAGCACAGGTTGATCCTCCTGCAGGTGGTACCTGCGGCATCTTGACATCCACGAGTGCCGGCGGCGAGCTTCCTTTCTTGTCACTGTCTCCATGTGTGTTCTGCACGTCTGTGCCTCTACCTGTTTGGGGTGTGTTTTTTTTGTCTCCCCCTTTTCTTATTATCCCAATTTAGGACTTGCTTAATGAGACAACCTTGCTGGAATAAACACTCCCACACTCCCTCATACCCTCATCGATCAGTGTGACTGACCAGGCTTGGTTCTTCTTACTGCCTCCCTTATTATTTGTTAGTCAGGTTTGTGTCCCTTTGTTTATGCATTTCTCCTTTCCTTGTGATCCCACTGCTTGGGGTTTCTTTTCATATTGAAGAGATCCTTGACCTCGCTTGATCCTGGAAGCAGACAGTCTCCTTCCACACACAACATTTCCTATTTTTCCCCCTATTTGTCTTGGAACTAAAAAGCAATTTTAAAAAGAAATAAAACCCTGTAGTATCTTTTCTTTATATAAACATTAAAGCAGAAAAAGCTCTTATAAAATTGGCTGTTGAAGTATTTAGTGAAGTAGTATATAGGAACCAGATGGATATATGTTAAGGGAGAGAGGAACACAGGCAGGGTAGAAAGAACTGTGCAATTGTTCCAACACCACTGGAAAAAAGAGGTAGCAGCTGAAAACTGTAGAAAGAGGAAATAATATTTTATGCTGACTAAGATAACCAAAGGTCCTGGCAGACACTTCCTAACGACTCACATGAGGGGAAAGAATGTTAGGGGAAGTGTGAGTGCTGGAATCAGTGCTTTCTACCAAGAACGGAAATCCCTTTTTGTACCTCCAAACCCAAAGTGCATGATGAATCGTTTCCTTTGTGTTTGCCCCTCAAGCCAGCCTCCGGGATTCTCCATTTTTCTTTCCTTGAGGAACCCATCCAGATTGAGTACTGACTGCAGGTGGCATTCATAGGTGCTTAATCCTGTCTTTCCGATCGTGTCTCCTGCCTTCCCCCATTAGAGTCCTGCACTGCTTCGGCACAGTAGGAAATCTTCAGCACATGGAGAGTGATTTAAAAAGGTTGGCAATCTTGTTTTTATCCTCTCTGGCACTCTGCAAGAAGTATAATAGATTTCAGCTGAGCTCTGATCCATTGCCCAGAAGCAGCCAAATGGGAGGTGGGTGCAGTCCTTACTGGGAAACAGAGCTGATGATGTGTAAGATACAGAAAAGTCAGCTTACTCCCTCTCTTTCTTGGCTTCTCAAAACTAGCAGGAAGAAAAAGCAGTAGAAAAGTTGTTTTTTTATTCCTTAAAGAGAGTAGTTATACTTACAAAAATAACAATTTCTGATTTCTTTACGTGCTTTTTGGGTAAAACTTTTATTTTTAAGCCAATAAGTGCTCTGTGGATTTTTGTCTTTACATTTTATACCAGCAAACGCACTTGTCCATAAAAGGACAGAAATAGTACTCGTTCCCACATGAACCTCCCCAGCCAAGTTAGACACATTCAAACTTAAAAGATTGGGTTTCTCTATTATACGTAGTTTTTTTGGGAAAAGCCAAATGATTGAAATGAGTTCTGACCGTTCTGTTTGGATAACAGCAAATGGCACAAACCACTTTCATACTAAGTTTGGTCACTCTCATTGTGAGGAGGTTGGTTTAAACCAATTTTTCATGGCTCTTTGCTTCCATCTGGTCTGGAACGTGTTACAGGCAAGAAGTTCTACAGCATTAGTCGAATGAGACATGCAACCATAATCCCTTCTTTCTATTCCCTGGCTCCTCTCTTTTTTCTCTAGCAGTGATTCTTTTTTAATACCTGATTTGAATGAGTAAATAGTGAAAGCACAGTGATTTTCAAGATACATGAAGCACTTTGGTAGATTATAGCGGATCCGCTGGAATTTTTCATCTTGGTTTCATCATTTTTCTACAATAGCTGGTTTGTTGGAAGAGGAAACGGAAACCTGCCAAAAGCTGTCATTGTGCTGAGAGGGAACCAAATGATACTTCTGAAAGATAAAGCAGGTTGGAGAAAATCAAGCTGTCAGTATGTATAGTGCAATTTAACAGGGCAGAGAATAATGCGGTTCTCATGGAGGAAAAATTACCCCTGAATGAATTAAAAGTAGAAATTGGATCTACGCGTTTTGCTTTAGTAGCAATTAAAAAATAATAGCATTTTAAGTGGCTCTGAGAATAGAAGGAAGTGGAAAAATAGACTGAACAGTTTTTATTTACTTATCTAGTCAGTTCCTGGGATGTGGGTCACAGGGAGAATTTTCCCAGTGTACTAGCTGAAAAACCCTTAGCAAAAATTCTCTCTTCAGCTTTAACTGATTTCTTAGCTAATATATACTTCGCTAATGACAGCAACTAGTCTTCCATCAAACACACAAATAGCAATGCAGATGCTTAAAAGTTTTATGCCACTGAAATACGAGGATTTGTGGAAGTAAAATGAGAAAGTAACTTCTTCCATTATGGTTGTAATAAGCTATTCTTCTGTGCTGCATTTCTTGATAAGTTACGGTTTAGCTGTGAATACTCAAAGCTAATGTTAGCGAAATGTAAATAGGGAGCTTTCTAGTACAAATTATTTTAAAGTTATTTGGGAGCTTTATTTAAAATATTTTTTGTATATTTAGAAGTGTAAAACGGGTAACATAACTTTTTAAATTGTGAGTTTGAGTATTTGAGTACCTAGGATTTTATTCTTTGTCATCATTAGTTTTCAAACATGAGGTAGATATATTGTTTTTAATGAGGTTTTTTATTAAAAACCTCATTAAAAAAGAGGAGGGTGCGGGCTGCTAAGCTATCACATTTATATCAGAAAATATATCACGCTGTGAGATTTCAGAATGTTGTCATGGAAGAAAGTTGAGGGTTTATTTTTTCATGATCCAGGGCAGCAAATCAAAAGGTAGCTACTTGAATCTTGCAGGCACCTTCTCAAAGGAAGTGAAATTTGGGAAGATGACAAGCAGGACATTTTAAGTGGGAGACTGTACGCATATGGAAGTTGAAAGCATGTGAAAGCGTATAGCACCGTACTCAGCATAAATGTAAAAATAAAAAACTGCTGACAGGGCACAGACTGTTCTGTAAAGGGTATTATACGATACTTTATCCCCTCCAGCTAGAGTGGGGAATAGATGACTCTGATCCTGCAAAGGGAGGCACTTACTATCCTCCCTAGGGTCCTTCTTCCCAGAGATGACAGCTTGGTACTGCCCGAGCGAGGCCAGTGCTCCGTCCCTTCCCTGGCCCTTGGTGGCCTTGCCCTGGTTTTTTTCCTGCAGGCAGTATCTGGAGCATGGAGTTTACTCCCAGTTTCCGCTGGGAACGTGGCAGGAAAGCAAAGCGCTGCCCTTGGCAGGCGCAGGTTGGTAAGCCCATGGGTGTGCTGTACCTCTGTGTGATCCCGAACCTTTTACCAGCGTGGGGACTCGCGGCAGTGAAATGTTCAGGGCTTTACTTTTAATTCCCCTATTAGACCCCTGGCTGGCTTGTATAGGCGTCACTAAGACCCACATTGGTTGTTCCTGGCCCGTAGAGCTACCCAGGCTAAAGTCAGATCCGCCTGCTGCCCCCCTGAGCTGCCCTAGGCTCCCAGTTGTAGTCCCAGGGACGGCTTGTGACGATGGCAAAATGTGGCTCGTTCCTCATCGCTGGCACTGCACCAGTGCACTGTCCTTAGCTGATGCATGGTGGAAGTGTAGCTACACCAGTCAGTAGCAAGGGCTAGGGACCAGTCCATGGCTGCAGTGCCCAGCAGCACGGACTGGCTTACGCGAACACTGACTGAGTCCCTGTGGAGTATTTGTCTTGGAGAGAACTAGCTGGAACAGAGCCAAAGGGTGAGCTAATGTCATTAAACTACGTGAGCAATCAGGAGTCCAGCTTTGAGGTTCTTTATAATTTAACAGGGACAATAAATGTCCCAGCACTGTGTCCCCAGCAGTTACAAGATACGGCTGCACAAAACTGTCATCCTGAAAATGGATGCTTGCACAGGTTCTTGCTGTTCTCTCGGGCAGGAGAATTTTTAGAGCAAGGCTTTGGTAGGGGAGATGGTGTGGCTGCACTCAGTTGCCTGTGTGCTTGACTTTTTGAATGTCTCCATTTGTGCAGGTCTGAACCACCCAAACTGAATCCACTGAGTTTAGAACCACGTTGGATGGTGTTTGGGAGCTGGAGCGTGGGTGTCCTGAGTTGGAAAGGGGAAACAGTTTGAAGAAAGTGTAGGGAGAAAACTGGTCTCTGCATCTGGGCTGAGCAAGAAGTTTTTTTCTCCCTGTCACCAGTGTGAATTGTGGGTCTGCTCAGATTTTGCAGTATAAGCCACAGATGACTTTTTAAGACCAACGCTGAGCTTTTTTTAGTAGGAAATCTTGTCATAGTTTAGAGGCAAGAGGACACTAGTGGTGTCCCTGATTTCTTCTGGGCTTTTTCGAACATCTGACAGTTGCAGCCTTTGATGCTTTATTACAGGTTTTATGTTAGTTACGGGGCATTGGGAAACATTTCAGGGCTTCTGGAAGCTCCTAAAGAGCCTTCTAAAATCAGCATCTCTTACAGTGCTGACACTGCAGGATTTCCAGCAAGCACTTTGCTCTGCCTCTTCTCCATTCCTCCTTGGGTTCCCTTCTGGCATCTCAGCTCTACCGGAACGTCTGCAGCATGTAGACCCAGACACTGGAAACTCAGGTGATCCCTCCGGTCCTTTGTACCTGCACCTTTGTTTCCCTGTCCGTTGGGGAAATCGGTGCATGTTGCTATGTACAAATGAGTTGTTCACGAACAACTGAAGTTAGATTGTGCTGAAAACGAAACCGCTATCCCAAGAGACCAGGCGGTTGGTGTACTGTAGCTGAACTAGGTCATCCATCTGCCCTGTGCATCCCTGCTTCTCCGGCACTTGGGACTGCAGAGAATGGCGTTGAGAAAAACAAACCAGAGAACTATCTGGCGTGTATAGGCTGAAGTATTGTTTCCTACTGGCTTTCTGAAAAGAAATTAATTAGGCACACTAGCATGCCCTCATGCAAATTGTTTATGGCTTTCACTCCACGCTCCTAGGTCCATTAAGCTGGAAGTGGAACTGGGTATAGCTGCTGGATCAGAACACATGAGACTTTTCTGCCAGAGCATTGGTGCAGTGTCTTGTGTCTTAGTTGTTTTCTCACTTCATGCTCCAGCACAGTTGCTGCTATTCCTCATTTCCCCTGGTACATTAAGAATCCAAGGCTCAGGAATGCAAATGATTATGCTGAATGAATCTTCTTCGTAGCCTTGTGCATCCGGATAGTGTCATTGTCTTTAGATGAGTGTTCGCAGTACGCTTCTTGACTAATGCAGTGTACTGGTGGTTTCTGAAACTTTAATTATCTGGAATATTGATATTGTAAAGAATGACCTATATACTCATTGGATGAAGGTTAGTGTAAATCTGTTGATAGCAGGGGAATTGTGTCAGTTTAAAGCAGCAAGAGAGGACTTTAATGATCATATTTCTACTTCATTTCAAGGTATATTCAAAACAGAGGAATCTTTTAAAATGCATAATTCCTCAGGTTGTTCTTTTTAACATAAAAATGCAGATGTGAGGGGAGATAGAAGAAATATTCTAACTTTTATAACCAGCAGGACCAGTCTGACTCAGTAATACCAGCCAAGTGCTAGAGCGTGTAAGGTTCCTGACTCCAGCTCGGTAAAGCAAGGCAGCACTGTGCACTGCCCCTTATTACTAGCAGATTAGGGAAAGGGAAAGTTTGTCCTTGAGGCAAATTCAGGTAGAAATATGTAGCTTGTTTAAAAAGTGTATGTGTTTTTCAAATCATTATCTGGATAAAAAACTTGGCATCACTTTACAAACTATTCTGGCCTCTGCCTGTAAAACAAAATGCTGAATTCCACCACTGCTACTGTTTGATTAGCTGCTTTGGGAATATGTGTTCTGAGCTGCTAGGAACGTAAAGGTCTAACAGCCAAGCCAACTGATCACTGAATGATCCTCCTGGCATTTGGAAACCTTCTGGGAGTGTAACCACTTTCTCAAGTGGGAGTTTATGACCGTGGCTGCTGTTTGTCCGGTGTGATTCATGGCTAACCTCAGGTTCTTCAGAGCTGCTGACAGCTTTGACATTTACAGCTACTTTCAAACCTACAATTTGGCCTTATCTGAAAAATACCTTGGCCTTATCAAATGGATGCCCTTAAGGCATTCGGTTTTCCTGTCTCTGACTTCTGCTGTAGACCCCAGACCATACCTTCCTCGTTATTCCAAAATACCCTCTGGTCTGCTTAGGTCCAAATCTAAAGGTTTTTTTCAGATAATGTGCTACTGCTGCTTCAGGGAGACAAGCCACTAATGGTAGCTTTTGTTCCTGTTTGATTATTCAGCAGTACTTTAAAATAATGGCTTAATCTGTGCTCACATCTTTGGTGTTTATTGTAATCGCATAAAGCGTGTGGAAGTTATTTAGTATTAATGTGATTGTCATAAGTCCATTGATAACATTTCTACTGTAATTCAGTATTAATTACTCTAGCATTAAAGGAGCTTATTTTTTTGTGCTGGCTGAATCTGACAGAAATTTTGAGACTGTAAGAGATGGAAACTTGCTTTCCTTAATCATTTGGATGTGAACATCTGTAAAAGCTGATGCTCTTTGGATTTCAGAGAGAAAAGGTAGCTCAAAGGAGTACAAACCCAGGAGTTTGCTGTTTGACCATGGTTTCATATACCACATTTGTTGGGAAGGTGCTTACCATCTCCTCCACAACCGGTATGATATCAGTGGGTCAACTCAGTCTAACTCCTGTTGCAGTAATGTTTTGGTAGCTGCATGAAGTGGATTCGTGTCCACATATGAGTTGCGGAGTGAAGGGTGGCTCTTTCAAAGATCTAGTCTGCAGCAAATCAACACATCTCAAACACTGTTGGAAGTCTTGAGAAGCATCTACTAACACTTCTAGGCATAACTACAATCCCAAGCACAAGTACAGGC
>NW_010270274.1:3908-5897 GCF_000690775.1 Eurypyga helias | reverse complement strand
CCTGTACTTGTGCTTGTGCTTGCCCTTTTGCGACTCTTCCCATGCACAAGGCTTTGGTGCAGGGTCTGGAGCAGGAGGTAGGACTTCCTCGTGCCCAGCCCCACACTCCTGGCACACACAGCTCGGATAACTACTGTAGCTCTGGCCCAGAGCCTCCAGCCAGCCTCCTCACAGCTGCAACATGGCGCGTTCAGTTGTTGTCGCTTTACTCTCGGTGACTGCAGCAGCTGGTGTCCCATCCCTAGGGCAGGAGTGGAGTGTCCTGGACAGCACAGGGCGTGGTGGCAAGGCTGTGTGGGACAGCTACGTTGCAGTAACGGTGGCAGACGCACCGTCGGTGCTGATCCTTCTAGCTGGCATCACGGTGAGTTCATTTTGCAGGCAGGCAGGAGGAAATGGGAAAAGCTCTGCAGGGAGGAAAGGAATAAAAACCTGCTCTGAATCCAAGGGACACAGACTGGGGGCATCAAGTGCAAGCAAGGAAGGCAGTGTGAAAACTCGCCCTTACAGAGGAAGCCGTTGGGACAGATGGCTGGAGGAGGCAGCAAAACTAGAAAAATTGGACAAATGCTTTTAATAAGCAGATTACGTCCCCCGTTTTAGGGACGACCCCACCTTATTTTATACAACATGCACAGGAACATAGAATCATAGAATCATAGAATCACTAGGTTGGAAAAGACCTTAGAGACCATCCAGTCCAACCGTATCTGTCCACCACTAAACCATATCTCTCAGCACCTCATCCACCCGTCTCTTAAACACATCCAGGGATGGTGACTCCACCACCTCCCTGGGCAGCCTGTTCCAGTGTGTGATAAAGAAAGGGAAGTCACCAGATGACCAGAAAGGGAAGGATCCTCTGGCATGTGCCTGAGCCCAGGTGGTTTGGAGGATCAAACCTATCAGAAAAACAATCATCACTAGGACTTGCTCTAAGCCTTGCAAGGACAATGAGCACCTGCAAAGTCCCTGAGCAGCCTTGGCAGGACAAGCCAGACAGGCTCCAGGGGTGCTGGAAGAGGCCTGAGGGGGGAGGTGAGGCTGAGGGTTTGGTCATAGAGCAAGCACAGAGCCCCAGTGTTGGTAGGGGTGTGATGGATACCATGGATACCCCTTGTAGAAACCCTGAGCTCTTATTTTTTTTTCCCCTGTGTAGTTCATTGAGGCGAGACAATTTTAGTGGATAATTCTATATCAGTCTTGTTTCTGATGACCTTTTCTCACTGATCTGCTCTCAGTACAAAAGAAGTTTTCTTAGAATTGGTCTGTAGCAGTTGACTTTCCCCTTACAGACCAGCTATTTAACAAAAACAGTCATAAATCAGTCAAAACAGAAAAAAAGTCTATTTGAGTTCTTCCAGGTCTCTTTGCAACTTCATCCTCTTAGCAGAAGAGGTAGGTGAAGTGCATGACACGTGATTTCCTGCAGATTAAAATCTCATAGAAACATGAGAGAGGAAACAAGGAAGTATAACAAATCTAGGATTATCACAATTTAAGATTAAGAAACTTTGAGGGAATTAGTGCTGGCAATGTGTGTGAGGATTTTAGGAATCTAAATGTCTCCTTGGGAACAGTGTCTGTATGAACACCTTTGTTTCTGTCTGGTGGTACACACAAAACAAGGTTTGGCTTCTCCTCATCTGGTTACTGAAAGCTGAAGCCTACACCTTTTGAAGAATGACTGTGCTCCGAAACCCCCACCTCTCTGATGAAAAGACACTGCTACAGGTGGAATATTTGGCCATCATCTCTGCAATGAATTGCTAGGGAACACGCTCCTGGCTGAGAATGAATGACAACTTTATTTCACAAATCATGTCTGAATGGTGAACAGAGTGAACTGAACCATTTGCAGACAACCAACAAGCAAAACATATCACTGATATTTACTTTACATAAATGCTTTTGAATAGTTTTCCTTCATCTGTGCAGGCAAGGAGAGGGGCAGTCCATCCGCACAGCTGAGGCAGTGACTTTTTGGAC
>NW_010270274.1:0-3898 GCF_000690775.1 Eurypyga helias | reverse complement strand
CTGAGCCCAGAGTTTGTGTAGCTGGTAAAGAGTATAAAAGGGTCTGATTGTAGGTGGACAACAGCTAGCTTGAGGACTGCTGGAAAACACAGACTTTCACCTTAAAACCATGAGCATAAGAAAAAGTCTGTAGGGTTTATGCTCCTCCAGCTTTTGAGTTTCCATTTTCCTCTTCACTCTTCACATGGGTCTGGAGCCTGTGTTGTCAGTACCCCTTAGGGTTAGGTGTTCAGTCTTCTTGGTATTTCAGTTTTGATCTTTTCTTTCCTCTGTTGGTAGTTTACCCAGACAGTCACCCACAGCCCTCTGAAATAAGCCTCTTGCATTTCTGTTCCCAGAGAACCCCCCATGCCTTGGCTGAGGGCCTCTGCTCTTTCCTCCCTCCAGCAGAAAGCTTCACTTTGCTCCTGACAGTCCCAAAAAAGAGGAGGCTACTTTGCCCACCTTTTTCATCCAATTTACCATAATGTTAGGGATACAAAAGGGTATTGCTCAAACTGTAGATAGATGTTAGGGACATGGCCTTGGGGGAAGAAACAGAATAATGTCTATTGAGTCAAAGGAGGAGATACCAAGATAAGTCCAAGGGCACCCAACTGCTGATGAAACCAAAGAGAAGATTATTTGAACTGTGTGTGAACGATGCTAATTAACCCACCCTCCATACGAAAAGCCCTCTCCAACAGAAGTCCCTTCCCCACAGAACATGCGCGGTAAAAAAAGGATCCTGTGACTTTAAATGAAGACAAGGCATTGCAGAACCAGTGCGAATGAGGGTGACCAAATATGACTGCAGAAATACTGGGGAGAGTGACCCGGGATGTATAAAACAGCGACGGTGCGTTAGCGGAAGTGTGCCAGCTTTGTGGAAGTACCACCTAGAACCCTGCTCTGTGCAGACACAAAACAAGTGTCTCGACTGTGCTGATCAGCTCTTTGCACACCAGGTGAAGAACCCCGACTTGGGGACAACAATATCACACCTCTTTTAACTGCTCTGCCCCCTTCTAGAAGAGCTGCTTGCTCTCTCCCGCAGTCCTCTCTCTGTCCGCCCCTGCCCCTTCACAGCAAGAGCCAAGTGATACCATACCTCTACCTCTTGCTCTGCTCTTCACAGCTATGGACTGTGAAGTTACTGCCCTCTTCTGTGAGCATAGAAATAACATAGTTCCTTATTACCACTTCAGATCAATAGAAAACTTTGTCCTCTCCCTTCTCTTTGTCCTCTTCCCTCCCCTTTGGTCTCCAGTGAATTTGTGGATTCAGTGCATCTTTCTCGAAGACAAAATGGTCTCTCCCTCAGGACTGAATGCCTAAGGAGAAGGATTCCTGGCCAGATGTTGGCTGGTAAAAGCTTGTCGGAGTTGTACACTGGAGGAGATGGAGCTGTAGTAATTCACACTCCTGAGATTAAGTGCTTTTCTGAAATATCTTCAATTTAGGCATCTGCAAAGGCTAAGAAAGCTCTGTTGTAGCCTTCTGCCTCACCTGCAGCTTGTAAATGCGCTTACTAACAGTGGAAACTAAAAGGCCAAAATCCTGAAGAAGTAATGGAAAAAATGTTAACCTGTTCTTGAAAAAAAGTCTGATTTGTTTTAGTAAAGGACGCCAAGATCTTTCTTCATTGAGAAAGGCAGAGAAGCTTGGGGGAGGCGAAATCTGCAGCATGCAAAATGTGTTACATGTTGTTGCATGTGGACTGTCAGCATGACACACCAGCGTATCCGGTTCTAGAGATCACGGTCAGTTAATAGGTTTATCCCTCTTCCAGACTATCAGTACAGGCTTGCTCTTCCTTGAGGATTCCCCTTCCCTTGGGAAGACAGTACAGAAGGTGACACCGTGCCAAGGAGGTATGAAGGGAGGAGGAGGCTGTTACCTGCTGGTCTCTGTCCAAGGCACCTGCTGTGGCAACTGCTGCCCCTGCAACCCCCATTGAGCAGGGACTATGAAGATGTGAGGGTTCGTTCTGAGTTTTCTTGTCTTTGTCATTATTCAGTAAAAGTTGCGCCGGCACTATGCGCTCACACCCACATGCAATATTCAGTTCCTGTCCCATCTCCTTTGTATCTTCTGCCAACTTCTGTTAGAACAGGGTAACAGCGCACACTGGTGTATGTGTGCCAAATGGCACCACAAATTTCTTTGAAAATTTAATGTGAAATGGTTATGGCACCCCTGGGGACTTATTTCCAAGTTGCTTGTGCTTCTGAATCTATCTGAAAATGCTGGGGACCACGTGGGGTCCCCCAGGAGAGAAGAGGGGTCAGTTTAGGATAATCCCAGCCACAGGGTGCTGCACATTAGTCTTCCAAAAAAGAAACGCTTGTGTCATGACACCTGGCCAAATTTCAGAGAGGTTTTCATGTCTGCCAGGTAGACAGGCCACATTAAGTTACTGTGGAAAGTAAAGCGCTCAGAGACTTGTGGTTTAAGTGATTCTGCAATTCACAGTAGGCAGGATAAAATCCAGCCTTTTAAATGCACAAGATGCCTACCTGCCCTTGGCACCCACAGCATCTGCGGTCTGTTCCACAGCTCAGCTGAAGTGTGTAGAACCATGTCCCCTTTTTTCCTTCCTCTCTGCCAACCGATGATTTCCTTTAAAGCTCTCTGTTCCTTGCATTCTGATGTGCCAGGCCATCTAATCCATGCAGTCCAATAAGCACGGTTGTCCTTCTCTTCTACCTGGCTGGAGGCAGGGCCCCTCTAAAAATGACAGGATTCAGAGTCACTCATGTCTTGCAGGAATGGATTATTGCTCTGGTGCCATTTGGATATGGAAGCAACAATTTTCCTGGAAGAATCCCTACTTGTGAGTGTTTTCCCTTTCAGTTCACATACTCATTCCTCTAAGTGTGAGGTAGGTTTTCCATCCCACTTCCTCATGTCCTCTCCGTGGTCACGTAGGTAAAACCACAGGGTATGACATGATGGATACCTTTTATATTCCTTTCTTTGAGCAGAGGAACGCTGACTCCTCACAGCTGAGACACTGGCTCGTGCAGGTGGGGATTGGAACATCTCTGTTCTCCTCTGCATCTGTCCTTTGGGATGGCCCTGCTGTCTCCTCCTCCCCCTTTACCAGATGGCCTGATTTACGTTTCCATTTCTTTTTCCGTACTGGGGCAACTAGCACTGGTGCTGGTTGACACTGACAGTATCACACAGGGGTTTGCATGGCTACATTGCACCCTGCAGTGTGTGGAGCTGCAGTGGAATGTGGAGCTGTTGGGGAAGGCAGAGCTGTTGTGGATGATGGAGCCACACCAGGAGGTGGAGACGCAGTGTCTGTCGAGGGGAGTTGATGTTGCTGCAGGGGTGGAGTTGGCACAGGGGGTGCAGTGGCTGTAGTGTCTCAAGGGGCGTTTACGCAGCCGTGGGGATGGAGTCGGTGCGGGGAGTGGAGCACTTGCAAGTGGTGATGTAGCCGTGGGGGGCAGAGCCGGCACACAGGGCCAGCCTCTGCCTCAAGCACTGGTAGCAGATGGGGCAGTGTTCCAAAACATTTTTTTAACTTTACACAAGAACATTCACAAACAAGCTGATCCCCGGCCAAAGGTCACCCTGAGACCATGAAAAATTTCCCAAATGAAAAATGTCCCAAATGCTCATACACTTGTGCCATTGACCAGAGAGAAGGGGAAAACTGGAATAATTTCCACACACCCACCCAACTGAATAATTCCTTCACATCCAACCCACTAAGTAATTTCTCCTCTACAGGCTGTGTCCCAGAGGACAAAAGGGAAAAGATGTAATTACTGAAAGTCCCCATGAGATGACACGTGAAACATGCGAATGCTGCCAGTACTGCATACAGATACATGATGACTCCCCAAACCAGTAGTATAACAACAGCCAAAAAAGGCTACTCCTTCTGGTCAGAGGATATATG
>NW_010270273.1:15783-19582 GCF_000690775.1 Eurypyga helias | reverse complement strand
ACTTGTCACTGGTCTCCAGTCAGACCTCAAGCCACTGACTGCCACTATCTCCAGTGTGATAGTCAAGCCAGTGCCTTATCCACCAATTAGTCCATCTGTCAAATCCTTCTCTCCAATGTAGAGACAAGTATGTCATGTGGGATGGTGTCAAATGCCTTGCACAAGTCCAGGTAGATGACATCTGTTGCCCGTCCTCTATCCACCAAGGTCGTGACCCCATCATAGAAGCCACCATATTCATCAGGCACGATCTGCCCTTGGTGAAGCCATGCTGGCTGTCACCCATCACCTCCTCATTCTCCATGTGCCTCAGCATGGTTTCCAGGAGGCTCTGCTCCATGATCTTGCCAGGCACAGAGGTGAGACTGACTGGCCTGTAGTTCCCTGAATCCTCCTTTTTTCCCGTTTTAAAGACGGGAGTGATGTGTCCCCTTTTCCAGTCAGTGGGAACTTCACCAGACCACCACGACTTCTTGAATATGATGGACAGAGGTTTAGCAACCTCATCTGGCAGTTCTTTCAGGACCTAGGGATGTGTTTCATCAGGTCCCATGGACGTGTGCACCTTCAGGTTCCTCAGGTGTTCTTACACCAGATCCTCTTTAACCATCAGCAGTTCTCCATCTTCCTCAGTCCCTGCCCTTGCCTTCCATGACTCAGGAGGCATGGCTTGTGCCCTTGCCAGTGAAGACCAAGGCAAAAGATCATTGTGCACCTCGGCCTTATCCATATCTTGGGAAACCAGCTCTCCTGTTTCCTTCCAGAGAGGGCCCACATTTTCCTTGATCTTCATGAAGAACTGCAGCTTGTGGGAAGGAATCATGTCAGAGAAGTTTGTGGAGGACTGTCTCCCATAGGAGAGACTCCATGCTGGATCAGGGGAGGTGTGTGAGGAGTCTTCCCCTTCCTCCTGTACTGCTGGTGTGGAGGAAGTAGAGAAATTGGGAGCAAACCTGAGCTTGGGAAGAAGAGAGGGGTGGAGGGAAGGAGTTTTGAATATTTGGTTATATTTTCTCATTATCCTACTCTGATTTGATTGGTAACAAATTACATTGATTTTTCCCCAAAACGAGTCTGTTTTGCTCATGACCATAATACTGAGCGATCCCTCCCTGTCCTTGTCTTGATGCACGAGCCTTTCCTTCTATTTACTCCTCCCCATCCCACCAGGGGGGAGGAGTGAGCAAGCAGCTGCGTGGTGCGTAGCTGCCGGCTTGGCCTAAACCCTGACACTCCCACAGCAGCCGTTCTCAGAATCAGGCTGCAGTGCTGTCGTTGGTGTTTGTTCACCATACACGTACAGGGACACACAGTCTGTATCATAAATTTAAAGCAAAAAGAGTTCATGGCATAATTGCTGCTAAAATCATTATCTATGAAGCCCGTAAGAAGTTTGGGAAGCTGTACCGGAAATAAGTTTTCCTCCTGGCTGACACTGTTGCTGGCCAGTATGCTGAACACTTTCTTATCTACCTGGTCCCCTGGCTATTTCAAAACGCACAGTTATGCGTGCACCAGGCGTGCTCTGGGCACCACCCACACCTCCTTCACAAATATCAAGGCACATGAAATAACGAGCTTGCAGGGTCACGCTGCCAGGGAGCTCGTCAAACAAAAGCTGTCTTTGTTGCACAGCTTAATTTTTACATCCACACCGTTCATCGCAAGTTTGTCTTGAAAGATCACTGCAGAGGGGTCCCAATAGTTCATACTCTGGGCCATTCTGCTGGCTGGGTGTCACCTGAACCCCTGAGTACTGATGTCATCCAGCGTGACTGCTTGCTGCTGCCTGGCTCTGGCTTTGCAGAACAGCCCTGCGGAGAAGTGCTTGGACAACAAGTGAGCTGTAATTAAGAAGCAACCTAATGAAAGCTCAGTAGGGTTAGCATTTGCTGCTCTGGTTTACCAGTTGATCCCCAGTGTAACATCCATCTGGCTGAGAAGAGAGACCATTGGTTATTCACGAGGACCACAGCTTCACCACCTCCGACTTGGACCTATCAGCTTTTACAATCTTGCAGCAAAGATACAGTAGGGTGTTGTTCAGATCTATGTAATCTTGACCATTCCCAGCTATGAAAAAGTCTGGAAGGGCAGATTCCACAGTAGTGGCAAGTGGTGGCACCTCAGTAAAGAGGCTTTTCTCAATGCTGTTCTGTGTTTGGGACACTTCAGACAAATCCAGCTTGGATTTGGTGCATTCTTCTGAGCAGCCATCAATGAAAGCCATCCCTTTTAAAACAGATTTCCTTTTCTAGCCGTCAACCAGGACCTCTTTCTCTGGGTTTTCTGTTACTTTTCCACCAAGCAGCCTGGCTTGCTCTTTGTCTTGTTCTTCTCCTGGTCAGATTCTCGTCTAGAACCCCTTCCTTTCCCTTTTAAAGGCCTGGGGTGGACCTTCCCTCTAGGCACAGGACAGAGCTTTGTTTCTTTTAAGGCTTTTTCTTTTCTTATAAGGAAGTCCTGAGCCCTCATGATCTGAAGGAGTTTCTGACTTACCTATGACAACCTTGAAAACAGGTTGTGCTGGTTTTAGCCAGGACAGAGTTAATTTTCTTCACAGTAGCTGGTATGAGGCTCTGTTTTGGGTTTGCCCTGAGAAGAGCACTGATAAGGTGTATTTTTCATTGCTGCTAAGGAGTGCTTGCACCAATTCAAGGACAACCATGATTTTCTCGAGCAAAACATTGAAAACCCTTAAGACTGGAGATTTTTACACCTTCTTGGTAAATTCTTCCAGTGCCATACTACTTTCTCGGTGAAATTTTCTCCTAATGTGCAACATAATATACCCAAACTGCCCTTCAACTAAATGAAGGAGAGATTAAGCTGTCCTTGACAAACCAAGCAAACCCAGCCTTGTTGAACCTCATCCAACTGACCTCAGCCCATGAATCCAGCCTGTCCAGGTCCCTCTGCAGGGCTCTCCTACCCTCCAGCAGATCACACTTCACCCAACTTGGTACCATCTGCAAACGGACTGAGGGAGCACTCAATCCCCTCATCCAGATCATTGATAAAAATGTTAAAGAGAACTGGCCCCAATACTGAGCCCTGGGGAACACCACTTCTGACCAGCCATCAACTGGATATAACTCCATTCACCACTACTCCTTGGGCCCAGCCATCCAGCCAGATGTTAACCCAGCAGAGCATATACCCATCCAAGCCATGAGCCGCCAGCTTCTCCAGGAGAATGCTGTGGGAATTATTAAGTATATTCACCCACTTCCATACTCCATTATCATGGAGATTTTCAGATGTTAAGCCCCAGTTTTGATTAATCCTGTGGATTATCAAGACAGATCAGGAAAATTTGTCTGGGTTTACCTGAAAATCCCCTTTAAGCACCAGCCCTTTCCAGAGATTGATGAACCACCCAAATCCAGAGATGGCAAGTAGCATCCAAAAACTTAATTTGCAGAATGTACATCAAAGCATGTAGTTCCCATCCCTGCCTCCTTGCAGAACAGTCATTCTCATGGAAGAATACTGCAGAAGTAGAAGATGAGCACCTCTGTCTGACAGTAGATGAATGGGATGGCTCAACTGCTGAGCTTGGAGTCCCCTTTTCTGTTTAAATTTCTTCCCAGCCAGATTAATACTGTGCTCTCAGTAGAGCAGTTAAACCATTGTGATAGTTTGAAAAATCCTGTTATAGGGGGTGATAAACTTTCCGGGTAATCAAGCTAGTATCTTCCAAAACTTAGGTTAATGTGCCTTGAAACAAAACCAGGGACTGCTATGTCTGTTAAGACAGGAAGACGGAGTGGTTTGATTTTTTTTTTACACTGTCTCA
>NW_010270273.1:12204-15669 GCF_000690775.1 Eurypyga helias | reverse complement strand
CTGATGTGAAGAGTCTTTGAATCAGGTTTCCAGCTGATAAGGAAGATGATGTCCATCTCATAGAAGTCTTATTCAAAAATTCTTGCACAGTGGGAACAAACAGCCTTTCAAGCTGTATTCCAAGATTTGCTGCTTCTTGATTCGATAGGAAACCTGTGAGCTCATTAAGATACCATAAAAGGAGGAGAGGGGAAAGTGAAAAAAAAAGAAAAGAAAAAACCCCAAAATAGCAAACCAAAACAAAGCAAACAAGGACAGAGAGAGTAGACTATGCTGCTTTGTAAGAACCACTCTGTTCTTCATCTCCTCTGCACTCTGACTGGTCTGAGAGTCAGTTGGAGAAATGGTGGAAAATCCCTCTATCTTGAAGAGCTGAAGTAAGTAACCCTTATCTTGTAGGACTGAAAGCAGGGAGGTTTAGATTAGATATCAGGAAGAAATTCTTCATGGAGAGGGTGGTGAGGCACTGGAACAGGTTGCCCAGAGAAGCTGTGGATGCCCCATCCCTGGAAGTGTCCAAGGCCAGGCTGGATGAGGCTTTGAGCAACCTGGTCTAGTGGAAGGTGTCCCTGCCCATGGCAGGGGGGTTGGAACTGGATGATCTTTAAGGTCCCTTCCAACCCAAACCAGTCTGTGATTCTATGATTCTATGACTTACCAAACAGAGGGAAAATACTATAAAGCTTTTCCAAAGTGTTGTTTTCCCCAGCAGAAGGGAGGGTTTTAAGAGCCACCTAAACACTGAAAACCTGTTCTGTGCTAGGCTTTGGTGACACATTCTGCTTGTCCACGTGGCTTCTTCACACTTGTCCTACTGCTGCAGGTCGTCTCCCTGTTGACTCTAAACAGAGTCTGTCAAACCCTCACTCGGAGTGTCTCTTTCTTGCTGCAGTTGTCCTGAAATCAGTTCCAGCACTGACACTTATTTTCGCAGTCATGCTGTTAGTAATTCCTCGTAACAAACATCCTGTGCTTTTAGCCATTTTATGGGGGCCATGTTTAATCCGTTCCATGTATTTTGCATTGTACCATCTTCGCTTGAAGCAAGATTGCCTGTTTTAACACAACGTAGAGGAGGGTGGAGAGCTTTCTGTTCTCTGTCACTAGGCCGCGGACGGCCCAGAGCATGTTACTCACAGTGGGGGTACTGAGACGCTGCTGCTTTTTCCCTAGTGGGTTTCTCTCAGTGTTTGGTTTCTATATGTCTCCGTTCTATTCTGAGTCTGTTAGGAGCTCCGCTGGTGTTTAACCAGCAGTAGAAAGTTCGATGTCAACAATAAATCTTCCCTCCACTCTTTCACATGCCTAGTCCTGCAGCGTTTCCCTCACCCGTTGGAATGACAGCAAAAGTCAACACAAAAAGTCAACACGAGTATGGCCTCATCCCTTTTCCTCTTGGTAGTGCCTTCCTTATCAGATTCCTGTTTCCTGATGCTGTGCACTTACTTACTTCAAGGGTAGGTCTATCAATATTCTTCTCTTAATAAACCTTACCAGAACGGCACATCCTGCCTCTTCTTTATGCAAACTTGTTTGCTGCTTGGTAGTTTTCATGGATTCTGCATCCATTATGTTACTCTGAGAAGCATGAAATGTCATTATTTGTGTATATGCTAACAAACTACAAATGCTGTTACCAATTAATAAAATTATCGAGCCCTTAATGACAGTCGAGGCCACAATACTTGATTCTTTTAATCACTTACGTCATAATTTATCAATTTACTTCTCAATTATTTGAAGCAAAACATACTACAATAGTGCTTGCTAATATTCCCCTTGTTCCTATTCTTGGAAAAGATTAAAGAAACAGGCTGTTTGGTTTTCATACTGACCTCTAGTTGTTGTCTAATAATTCCTCCCAGGCTCGATAATCCTGTGTACAATCTCCTTCTGTACAATATGTCAGTCTTGGCATACCTCTGACCATCTGTGTTATCCTTCTCTAGGCCTTGTAAACTCTTGCTATGTCTTCTTTAGGTTAAGGCAACTAAATCTGGGTCTGATGCTCTATTGTCAAAATTTGTTGTATTAGTTCACAGAGTGCTCAAAAATCCAGAACGAAATAAAAGACGCCCTTTCCCACTCTGATGATAGCTCTTGTCAGGGCAAGACTTGCTCTTGCATTTCTCTGTCTCTGGGTTTATTTGGAGTTCTAATTTTTCTTGAAGCATTTGAGATCTTTTTAATGTTTCTTAGAATGCTGTATGTTTTCTGGGCACGGTGATGATGACAGATGTTGAGCTACTGAAGAGAATTAAGGTTTTGATAGTGCAATAGCAAAGTGAGGGAGAAACTGTGAGGAAAGCTGGAAAGTTGGTGTTTCTTTTGTTTGCTTTCAAGCTCAAAATGTGTGTGCCATAGCTTTACTAAATCACCCTTGAAGTAAGAGTGTGTATACGTGTGCATGTGACCAACTCTTTGACAGTGTTCTGCGGTTCCTTCATGACAAACACCAGAGAAAGGAATGATTTGATGGTTGCCTGGAGGATGGTGCTTCTGATCATGAGAGGGAAATGAGCCAACAATTTTTGAGAAGAAAAATCCAGTGAAATTTATTAGGCTGTTGAACCATTTCCCTAAGGGAAGGAATGCCAGTGCCGTCACTCTCATGCAATTCAATACCAAGCAGCATGTATTATTTAATTATATGGTGAAAAAGGAAGGAATAAGATGACTTGATATATTTTGGCTGCTTTCACCATCAAGGATTCAGTTGTACCAAACAGAAAGAGGTAGATCCTGTGAGAATAAACAGCTGCAAGAGCATTTTTTACAGTGCTCATGTTGTATAGAAAGCTGTTTTATTGCTAGAATTCTAGCTAGCTTTGGTTAGCGGGGCTGTATGCAATTAATTCCCAAGTCAGTGGAATTATTTGGGATTCTTTTTAGGAAGCATGAGTGAAAAAAAGCCTTTGGCCTGGGGACCTAAGGTTTAAAGCATAAATTTTAGCATCAACATCTATTGCTACTCAGTAGGATGGCAGAGAGAAAAACAGAGAAGAAAGCACAAAAACTGAGGAGTGGGGAAAAATAAAATATGACTTAAACTGTAGCATTTAATATGGGATGCCATCTTGTGGAAGTTTTTAATATTTCATGTCTTTTTTCAAATCTCTTGCAAGTCTTCCTGACTAATTACACTCTTCAATCACTGTAGGTAATCCTGTTGGCATATAGCAGCCTTGGTCTTTAACAGCCACTCCATCACCTTATTTTTTATGTAATCTGAACTTTCGATGTAATTCAGGGATGGAGAAATCTTACTTTGGGTTGTAAGAAAGGTATGAAAACTTGCCTTGATTTGCCCAGTGGGCCTGGGAATCACCCAGAGTGAGCGCAAGTACTGTGGTGTAATTGTAGTGCTGCACTAACGCGTGCTGTCAGGAATCTCTGAAGGGAACTGCGGTCGCATTGTGCACTTTGACATGTCAACCCAATCACTAAGGCAGTTGGAGAGTCGTC
>NW_010270273.1:0-12190 GCF_000690775.1 Eurypyga helias | reverse complement strand
CAGGACATTAGAATTCCGAACGCCTGCTGCCTCAGCTGACACAGCACTTCATTTGGCCTTGTAAAAGACTCTTTTCCCAACGGTGTTCAGATGGCTGGCATTGAAGTTGTTTCTCCATAGCGGCCTGCCCAGGGACAGAACAGGTGTGTTGCTAACCCACAAGGCCTTTGGTGCAAACGTCTTCCCTGCTAGAGGCATTGTGGAAAGGTGCAGATCTTCTGCCAAAAAGCAAAGTGTTTTGCTCCTGAGTTTTACCTGAACACCAGGGTGGCTACCACACGCAAGCGAAGCAATGATCTGCCCTGTATGGAAGGTGGATATAGAGGGTCTCCTGAACTGAGACCCTGTCAGAGGGGCAGAGGCCATCTGTCCATTTTCTGCTCTCCAGCATTGATTCTCCTTCTGCTCTTGGTCCTTTTCTGTCTTCCTGTCCATCCTTTGTAGCCTATCACTTTCCTAATTCTACTTGAAAGCACCTCTCCTTTCCCTCATCTAGGCAACTAGCTGCTTCTAACTTAGTCTAAAAAAAATAAACGTGAGCCTTCTAGAATCATTTCAATCTCTGTCATTGGATTTCTGGATTGTGTTGCTTGTTTTTAAAGCAGAGATGCTGGTTAAGGGATTCTTTCTTCCACCTCTTTTTCTACTCTCCTCATCACTGACGTTGGATACTGAGGTGCAGCTATTCAAGGGCTGATCTTCCCGTTGATCCGCCTTTTTGTCCTTTACTTGCCCTTCCTCTGTAAGCCTTTTACCCTGATCTTGCTCTTTTCATCACCTTGTTTATCTGCGAGGATCTGTTGCTTTTAGCCTGATGAGTATGGAATTCACTGCCCACTTTCACAACACTTGAGCTAGGGCTGTGGTTTCTGAGCCTAGAGAGTATGAAAGTCCAAAGAATACGCTTGTGAATAATTGTAAAGCCTATATTCAGGTTCTGCAGGAGAGCTGCACTGAACAATTTCAGTCTTTGTTAGAAACTTCCTTGGGACCATTTACGGACTCATCCATGGAGTGTCAGGAAGTCACTGACTGACGTGCCATCACCTATGGGCAGTGTCGGGCCCTGGCAGCTTAGAAATGCCATTTAAAACCTTAAATTAATTTTGTGTGGTGAGAGCTGCTTCTGACCTCCTTGAACCATCAAGCTCTTAGCCTGAGCAGTTGAAGCAGCTGAGCCACAGAGTGCATTCCTGAGGACTAACCACTAATCCAGTGGTTAATCTCAATCTCTTTCTTTCTTTGCCTACACAACCCTTTATTTTTATGCTTTGCATGATGTTAGCTCTTGTGCACTTTGTACCTTGGGAGATGCTTTACTCTGCCTTCCAGGATACTAAAACCCAGCCTTGGCTACTGGGACTGGGCATTTTATGACAAATATTTATTGAAATGGTACCGCTGATTATAATAATCTCCAGGACTTCCTTGCCTGCCCTACAGTGGGGCTGAGTTTGTTTCAGCTCCAAGCCAGTGAGAGCGTTCCTGCGGAACAAGCTACCTGAGAACTTGCTTAAGAAATTCTTCCCTTTTAGCGTGGTGGGGGGAGTGCCATTCATTTTGATTGTGAAACCTTTCTTTTGTTTCTCTCTTCGCAGTTATGTGGCTGTGGGCTGCTGGGCGTGGGCATCTGGCTGTCGGTGTCACAAGGAAACTTCGCCACATTTTCTCCCAGCTTTCCGTCGCTTTCAGCTGCCAACCTGGTCATTGCCATTGGCACAGTCATCATGGTGACCGGCTTTCTGGGCTGCCTAGGTGCTATCAAGGAAAACAAGTGCCTCCTGTTGAGCGTAAGACACAAATGCTTCTTTTTGTTAAGACCAGTGCCTGTAGATTTGTTATTGTTTTATTTGAATGACCAGTGCAAAACAGTCATGTAGATCACTGTGCATTGCCCTTGGCTTGCAATCTGCCGGGTGCTTGCAGCGTGACATCCCACAGCTTTGGTCGCAGTGCTACCATTGGTGTATTAGCAAATGTGTCACTGTTACTGCCTGCCCTAATTAGTATTTATTAATTTGTATTAGCACAGCAAATTAGGGTCAGTTACTTCTGAATGGTTAAGCAAGAACTGTAGGCTCAGTCTGGATAGTCCTTCTGGAAATGTCTGTTAGAAGGATTATCTGACAAAATCTTAAGCACAGCTGCTTTTCAGTGCCGCTGAAAGCCTCTCCTGGCTATTTTTTACTTGGCCCTTACCTAAGGCCTTTGTCAGAGGTTGGTGGAAACCATCTGATCCAAAGTTAAGAAGTCAAGGTCTCTGCCTGCCTTACCAATAAAAAAAAATATCTGATCCAGTCCCAGTTTATGAATCACAGGAGCTGTGACAGTAAGGAGCACATGAGTTTTCCTTGTGTAAAAGTCTCCCTTAATGGTGTTGGGGAACAGCTGGACAACACTGCTTAGGCTGCCTCAGAGAAGGAAACTGGAGGACAAATGTGTACCTGTTTTTTGCTCTCTGCTGCTTGGTTTTGTATGTTGTACAGCTTAGAAAAGCAAACAGAGAATAGCAATGAGTCGATGTTGCTCATCCACACAAATTGCAACACCATATGATTTTTTTAATCTATTTTTTTGTAAAGAGCGTTTATATTCTTACAGCCTTCTGCAGAAGTCTTTTTATACTATCACAACTACAGTGAGTTTCTGATTAGAGAGCTTGCTGCACTGTATACCATCTCCCCCAGTGTCTGTGTGGGGGATGCCATGCTTATGTACCTGAAGGGGCTACAAGGAAGCTGGGGGGGACTTTTTACAGGGGCCTGTAGTGACAGGACAAGCGTTAACGGGTACAAATTGAAAGTGGGGAGGTTTAGATTAGATATCAGGAAGAAGGTCTTCCCGGAGAGGGTGGTGAAGCACTGGGACAGGGTGCCCAGAGATGTTGTGGATGCCCCATCCCTGGATGTCTTCAAGGCCAGGCTGGATGAGGCTTGGAGCAACCTGGTCTAGTGGAAGGTGTCCCTGCCCATGGCAGGGGGGTTGGAACTGGATGACCTTTAAGGTCCCTTCCCACCCAAACCATTCCATGATTCTATGTGGCAGTCCACTCATAAATCAAGGCAATTAGTGGGCATGAAAAGTAGCAGTGTGAAAGTACTGCTGCTCACACTTGGGATGCCCCTGCAGAGAGAGATTTCAGCTACAGAGTTGGGAATAGAAGTGCAGAGTAATATGACAACAGTTCCAACAGGCAGCCAGATATGGTTAAAGCCTGCCTCCTAGGGAATGACTCCTGAGGCACATCACGTTGATCTTCTTGTGGTAATGGGTTTAGCATCTGTTCTGCAGTCTGTGTGAAGGAAAGAGACTACCAGGGCTGTGTACTGTGTCAGCAGTCAAAAAAACAAGACAAAAATATTGCTGAAACCTGCAGAGTGGTAGTAGGACGAAACCCAAGATTTAGAGAATGCTAGACAGTGAGTTTCTCAGTGATGGTGAGACCTACAGGAGCTTTAGTGGCAGTATAGCATCAATATGCCTGAATAGTTTGAAGGCAAACATGCATTGTTTTGGCCGTAGAGGAAAGGTTTAGAGGACAAGGCCTATAGTCTTCAGTTTCTAGCACTCCCTAGTTTGCTCTATAGTTGGCAAGTGTCTATATACTATCTGTTTTTTCTTTCTTCTAGTTTTTCATCGTTTTGCTGATAATTCTCCTGGCAGAGCTGATACTACTCATTTTGTTCTTTGTTTATATGGACAAGGTAAGCAAATATGACATATAGATTAAGTAGATGTACGAGCTTGTAGAACAGGTTCAGTTTGGTTTTGTTTGATGGTATGTGGGTTTTCCTTGTTCTTCACTCTGGTGAAGGTGTAACCTTGAGATCTCAGCTGTCTTCTATAAGCTGCTTCTGCAGGGGGAGGAAGAAGTGATGAGGAGGTCAAGCAGGGGAGAAGAACCTGCTGAGCTTTACAATTTCCTCCCAGAAGTAAAACCATGGTCCAAGGCCTCCTCCCTTTTAGTAATGTCCTAAAAGCTAAGATAGCTTTCAATGTAGCTGTTTGATACCTCTGCAAGAAGCTGATCATCTTGTGAACCTGGGTTGTGGGAGGTCTCCTGCGTAAGACCTGGTTAGCTTCTTAGGGCCACCCTTGAACAGGACTGGAGGAGAGAGTCTTGGGATATTCACAGGTTATTCCAGGTGCTGTCTTCACCTGACTGAGCAGTCCCAGGGAGTTTGACAGAGGTGCAGAACAGGTCAAGAGGCAGCTTCTCATAAAGCCCATCTGTAGGAATCTGCTGTCTAGTAGAGATTAAGTCAAGTAGGCACAATTGGTTGGCCTGTCATATGTGTAACACTGGAAAAATCCTTGGGGAGCTGGAGCACTCTGCTAAACACAGGACAGAGCCTTACAGTATGAGCGTCTCCAGGCTGATTTTAAAACTGAGCTTCTACTAGATTTGTATCACTTTGCAGGTTGTCATTATGATGCCTGCCACTTAAAGGAAGCTGGGGTGAACTTCTGATTTTGAATGGGGTGTCGAAGAGGGATGAAACAGATCTTACAATATAGTCAACATTGTGCCAGGACCCATAGGTTAATCCTTTCTTGTTCAGCCTGGAGAAGAGGAGGCTCCGAGGAGACCTCATTGCAGCTTTCCAGTATCTGAAGGGGCTACAAGGAAGCTGGGGGGGACTTTTTACAAGGGCCTGTAGTGACAGGACAAGGGGTAACGGGTACAAATTGAAAACAGGGAGGTTTAGATTAGATATCAGGAAGAAATTCTTCCCAGAGAGGGTGGTGAGGCACTGGGACAGGTTGCCCAGAGAAGCTGTGGATGCCCCATCCCTGGAAGTGTCCAAGGCCACGCTGGATGAGGCTTGGAGCAACCTGGTCTAGTGCAAGGTGTCCCTGCCCATAGCAGGGGGGTCAGAACTAGATGATCTTTAAGGACCCTTCCAACCCAAACCATTCTATGATTCTATGATTCTCTGCTGCCAGCTCACTGCTGTCAGAGCCAATGTACATTCCTCCTGCATCCAGGATTCCAGACTCAGACTGAAATTTATACAAGAAAGGGGACATCTCAGATCTGCCGTTAAGCATTCCAACTTTCTCCTCTAAAGAAAGAAGCGCACATTTGAAAATCATAAAACCTACAAGCCTGTCCCCATAAGAAGAAAACAATAATGCCCTTTTCCAATTGATTTTGTGTCATGTATATATATCCTTAATTGTAGCCTGCCTGAACCTGTGCAAGGGATAACCACGTGTAGGCTGGGAGGCTGTGACTCTGGTTTTATGGCATTAGCAGATTAAAGCAGGCTGTAGGTTACAGGCAGGAGAGGCTGCTGTGGGGTATTGCCAACAGCTGTCTCTGGCAAAGTTAAAGTAGGCTCAGCGTATTTCAGCTGATTACTCTTCAGTTAGTTGGAATCAGATGATGACTGTATCGCATACTCTTGGTAGAGAAGCAGCTGTTTGGTTTCCTATCTCATGAGAATTAATTTAGTATTTTAAAAGCTGAGGGAGAGTCTAGGCCTTAGAATGTGCTGAAAGGTCCCACTGATTTGTGAGAGTCTTCATATGATGTAGATTTTCTACCCAGTGTTTGTGGTGAGAGAGGGTGAGAGAGATACATTCTGTGTGGAAGTCTGTACTATGTGGTCCTTTCCTCTGAGCAGCAGTGCATTGACTTTCTGTATTTTTTTACATGATCCAGGTCAGTGAGAGTGCAAAGAAGGATTTGAAGGAAGGTATGAAGCTATACAATTCAGAAAATAATGTTGGACTGAAGAATGCATGGAATATCATTCAAGCAGAGGTAACACATTTTCTCAATATTATAAAATAACAGTTTGGCCATTAAGGCTGCTGCAGTCTGTTAACTGTGGCATCCAGATGGCTAATGGTTTCTGATTTTGCATTCTTGAACATCCAGGGAGTACTGTGAAACCCAGGATCACAGTGTACTCTGTAAGGTGAAATACGCTTACCTCTCTCTGAGGTTCTCTGTGCCTATCACAGGCACAGAGACAAGCTGAAACAGAGGAGAAACAGCAAAAACTGCAGCTTTGGCAGCTAGGCTTTTGCCATCCAGCAGTTGTGGGAATATTACCTTAAGTTTTGGTGTTTGTGCTCATGTCTATGACAAGAAGACTTTCTTTTTCTTATGTTGTTCAATATGTGCTTTTAGTGATCACTCAGCACAAAGCACTTCAAAAATGCAGAAGTGTCATGGCATCACTTTTGAAAATATACAGTGGTTTGGTGGAAGTAAAAGTTTGGGCTGGTCCATGATTCACAAATTGTGCTAGTTAAGCTAATTTATTAATCCTTTACTTTTGCCTTAGATGAAATGCTGTGGTGTGAATGACTTTACGGATTGGTACCCAGTGCTGGGAGAAAACACTGTCCCAGACCGATGTTGTACAGAAAACTCACAAGACTGTGGACGGAACTCCACCGAATTAGTGTGGAAAACGGTATGGCTAAGGCTTAGGGAGGGGTGGGAAGGAAGAAAATAGAGGGAATGCACGTGAAAGAAAACGTGACCGTGGAGTTTCAATTTTCATCTTTCATCATTTCAGGGATGTTACGAGAGAGTTATGACCTGGTTCGATGAGAACAAGCATGTCCTTGGCTCAGTTGGGATGTGCATGCTCATAATGCAGGTAATACTGCTGTTACGTTTGTCAGCGTAGCTTTAATGTGCTATCACCATTCTTGATCCTGCTGGGTGGAGAGCGGTGCTCAACTGCTTTGCGTTTGCTCCTGATTTCAGAAATGCCAGGTGTGTTCTATGAGGTCATTTAAGCCCATATAGTCAGAAAGGAGGCAGGTCAGTAGTCAGCCCTGCAAAGATGACACACTGCAGTAGGGTTGTGCTTACCTGTGTTTTGACTTCAGAGCGTCACTTTGGAGTTCCTGTATTTAGCCATTTGTTACGCTGTCCCTTAGGGAACCGGGGTTTTAAATTTTGGAAGCAAGTTCTAGAAATTGCCAAAATGAGTCATATCGTGTATGTTAAAGGGGTTAAAAAAAAAAAAAAAGCAGAAGTATAATCATAATCTGTTAAGATTTTGGGGTTCCTTTATCACTGCTGTACTTTTGGGTGAGAATACCTAAATCTGATCTTTTCAGTCATAGTTGTCTGGCTAAACAAGCACAAGTTGTTGGGTAAAAAGGAAGAGTGACTCATATGTATTGATCCTGAAAAATTCTTGCATGATTTGCACTGTTGACAAAGAGCCCGGAGAGCTTTTTGCATCCCTCTGTGCTCTGACAGATACGGCTCTGGACATCACCGTCTGCCTGAACAACATATCTCCAAGTTTACTGCTCAGTGTTGAGGTTTGGGAAAAACGGCTAGCGTAGAATGACTTTTCAAATTACAGCTGGACCATGAACGCCGGTCAGCAGTGCAGTTTTGGCGTCCACCCTGTACTGAAGCCCTTATTGTTTGTTTTCCTTCAGATTCTTGGCATGGCCTTCTCCATGACACTCTTCCAGCAGATTCACAGGACTGGCAAAAAATATGATGCCTAAAGCCTCTGAAACATTATCACATCAACCTTTCTGTTTCACCATGAAAATGAACAAAAGGAATGACCGCAAAGTGTGTCGAGCCTATAGGAATCCGTCCCGTTGACCGATCTACTCTGTTGTTCCTTGTCCAGTTATTATCATAACTTGTTGTTTGACTCTGTTTTTTGTCAGTTTCACACTTGCCATTTATTTGCCAAAGAGGGGGGAAACCCCCCAAACAAATGGATTTTCTACACGAAATCATAGATCTGCTCTAAGAATGTTTCTTAACTGAATAAAGCATTTTGCTCTACTAATCCATGCTACATGTGCAAAAATTAAGTGTGGTCAACTTCAAGGGAGAATTCTTCAAAGTCTTCCATTAAGTTTTCAACCCTCACGTCCGATTTGTTGGAAGACTCGGAAAAGACACTAACTGTCCTAAGAACTGGAGCTGCTTTGATCGGGAGGAGCAGCTTCTTGTACCTTATGGTGTATACTTTTTTATTATGGTAATGATGATGATAATTATTATGACAGATATAGCTTAGAATTTAGTTGCCTGACTTATAACTTCTTACGGTTTTTGGTTTTACACATTTATTGTACATTAATTTGGGAACCACTGTGTGATCTCCAGAGGACATGTTTTTCAAAGTTGACGGTGCAGGCAAATGAAGACATAACTTTCCTCAAGTTCATGGGGAGGCATCGTCTACCTTTATCAGGGCTTTGATGCCCTTCCTGTAACAAAGGTGGTTCCTTTCAAATCAGAGGCTCTTTCCTCAGCTGGAATGCCTTCCCATTGGACCACATAGTGATATCCCTACTCCTGTGAGGCAAAGTTCCAATGCCTTTATTCACCAAAGCAGTGTCTGGCTGCTTTGATGCCATGCTACAGTAAAAGCTGAAAGACCTGACCGAGCAGGTTACTGCTCCCTGGTGTGAAGGAGAGAGATGGCAGGCTGACCTATGGGCCGGTTGGTAGCAGACTTCACAGACTGTGTTGTCTGTTCCAGAAAGTTTGCCCAAGGCATGGTATGCTGTGGGATAGGAGAGAAGGGGGTGACAATTTGATGGCAACATGGTCCTGCCATGCCCTTCATTGAAGGCGTTTCTTCAGGCGGATGACAGCTATCTCCCTGAGCTGGAAAAGGTGGTTTGATTAAAGGTGACCAGAGGATGCAGGGAAGGTGCAGTTTCCAAAGCAGCACTCAGAGACAGTAGATGTTATCACACCTTTAGTCCAGAATTGGTTCTTGCTGCTGGATTGCCAGGTCCATCCAGTGGGATAGTTCAGAGTTCACTGCAATGCATTATTTTTACCAACATTCCTGTTAGAAAACTTGAACCTGTATTTTTCTACTTTGAATGCTGCTTCATTGCAAGCACCCCCCAGTTACCCTTTGTTCCAGGGTTTTGCTGTTTTGTGAAGGAAGAAGGAAAAGCTCAGACATTGGAGGATGTTTGATTTAACCCCAGTCAGGGCTCAAGTCAGGTCTGGAAGCAACACTGCTTTTTGTATTAGCAGCAGTCAGCAGTGACCTTTAGAGGTTACCTCATCCAGTGTCGGCGTCAAAGGGGTTCTGTCATCTATGTGAGGTGGGTTTTGCTGTCACATTATTGGGCTGAGTTTCTGAAACTGTTGGGGATGGAGATTTTATGTCTTTCGGAGCCATGCCATGTCAAACTACTCCTCTGGTTAACAAGTTGCTCTTAATGTCCAGTCTGAATATTTATACTGTAAACTCTTAAAAGATGGCATTTTCATTGTGTCATTCAGCCTATCTTTTCCCTGTGGACTGAAATAGCTGTTGCGTCACTTCTTATCTGGGAGTTTTTCATCCCCTGTTTATCTCCCTAGTAGGTCCTGCATGCATCTCTACATCTGGCAGCAATAGTGTTTTGTGTGGCCTGTGCGTCACTTTTTTGGGTTGCTGTGAAATCAGTGTGACAGGAAGGAGTGTGAATGCGTGGTATAGAGATGAATTTGGGTGTCGTGGTGAAGAAGGAAGTTGCTATTCTTGCAGCATGGCCCTTGCCCATATGAGCACAATGCCCAGATTTTCACAGGGCTCTTGTTTCCCACTGAAGCAGACAATGCCATATGGATTCAGCTATTTCACTTGGATTGCCTTAGAAAGAGTCAGGGAAGAAGCAGAGGGAAAGCACAGAAACTGAATCCAGTTTTACTTCCATTTCTAACAAAAATTGGGACCAGGAGCATCTGAGCCCCACTGGAGAGGGACGTTCCATGTGGAAGAAGGGGCGCTGATGCCCAGTGTTCTTGCTGCTACATGTAAGACTGTATCCAAAGTTGCTGAGATGCGTTCCCATTTTTGCAAGAACGGACGATGATTTTCATCTGATGGCTCCACTGCATCCCCCCTTCAAGCAGGGGTACTTCGCTTTCTCTGGCTATCAAAAAGAGCGGGGTGCAGGGCTGAGCAGGAGCATCATCTTTGTCCTTTTGGGTCACACAGTGGTACCTGCTGCATCTTAAATCTTAATCTGCAGTCAGTTTTTGTACAAAAATGGTAAAATATATTAGTGAAAGTAATAAGGAAATAAAAAATGTTTATGAGTAACTCAGAGATGAAACGCGTAGTTGCAAACTCAGCTACTTTGCCTCCCATCCAAACTTATTTTTCTAGAATGCTTCATTCCATTTCATGATCTGGCACTGTAGATCCTGAAATCTTTTTTTCATGACTACTTTTGGCATTTTAAGCACAGTATTAAGTGAGATAGTTACACAAGCTTCATGTATTCGTCTCTGTGAAGCCACCTACAGGAAGGGAGTCAAAAGCAAGGCTGATTCGTGTCTCTGGCTGACTCTGATGTGGGAGGTGATGACAGACATCTTTAAAGGAGCAGAAAAGTAATACCATTTTCCAGGCCGTAAAAAACACCCCTGAAAAGTGTGAGGCCGCATCAGTCAGTTTGTCAGAGAAGGCACTAACTGTCCTGTGAACTGGTCAAAAGGAGCTTTGGCTCATGTATGTATGCACTTTTTTTGCTTATGCTGGTTGGTGGCTGTGTGCTTTCCCCAACTGTCACTCTGATTATTTAACTGTAAGTTTTTAGCATGATTTTAAATGAAAAAAATGATACTGGGTAAAAGTATCTTTAATATACACAAATACTGATTTATATAAATGCATACCTCTCTCTAATTCATGAAAGCACAGTTCAGGTGTATGAAAGTGCTGTTTCTCTGAGTGTTCCTTCAGATGACAGCATACCTGTTGTCTCACTGTGTTTCATGCTTAGAAGCTGCAGCAGAACTTAAGCAGGGACGTAGCAGAACTGCTTCAAGAACCTCTACTTGAAGGCTGTTGAAGTGATAGCAGTAAATTCTGTTCCCTCCTGGTGGTACCAAGGCTTGTAGTTATAGAAGCCGCTAAAAAGAAGCGCCCATAGCATGTGGGATGATAAAAACAATGGCATAAATGTCTCCAGGATGACGAGATGCCTCGTATATTGTCATGCATGGACTTCCTGGACTATGGTCGTGTTAGGCCAACTCTCAGGTCCTGTGTCCACCCTGCACCCGTACGCGTGAAACAGCAACTCACAGGCAGGAAGGGTGCAAGCAGAGGGCGGCCAAACTCATCCTCATGGCTTTCTCGGGCAGTGTGGTGGTCAGGAATAGAAAAGGCAAGGAGGAAAAGGCTGTTTTCCCAACAGATGGTTCTTGGGAGCAGCACGGAAGAGGGCAGACTTAATTCTGATGTAACTTCTTTCTATAGAGTTGTGCAGCTTCATCCTGTAGCTGGCATGGGGAAACCTGGAGACGTTTGCCTAAGGGCTAGCTCTCTGGGGTGCTGTAGCTAGTAGACACTAAGAAACAACATGCCATTCCCACCAGGTGATGTTTGCACCAGTGTTTCTTCTATGCAATACCTACTTTCGCCTTTATATAAAAGATTTTTACTAGGATGATATAAAAATAAAGGATTTTTTAAAAGGTGCCTCTTTGAGCTCATTTCTGTCCTAACCCCAACTACCACCAAACCGAGTCCAGAAAAAAAAAAAAAAAGAAAATGCAAAAGGTGACAAAAGAGATCTATCCCACTCCAGTGCTGTTGAAGTCCAGAGCTCTGGAAGGTGTTGCACCTCTGAAAAGATCTCACCCCGCCCCCATCCTCTCTCATCCTCCTTCAGAACAATAATAACACAGCAATATGTCTGAAAGATCCACAAAGAACAGCAAATTGGTTTTGAGAGCCTGGAAATATAGAGGAGAGTTTGCAAGTGTCCCAGAGGATATAGAATAGTCAAAGAGAGGACAAAGTAGTAGAGAGCTTGAAAGACATCCAGAGGACACTGAGAAGGCTCAGAAAAACTGCAGAAGTTGATTAAGCATTGAGATGGAGATAGCAGAGAGAAGGGTCACAGAATAGCCCTCCAAATGCCAGGAAAGTAGAAGATGGTCTGAAAGATGCCTGTGAAACTATGGGGCCAAGCACAAAGCAACAGAGTCTGAAAGAGATTCAGAGAACATAAAGTTGCCTGAGGGAAGGGAAGAAAGCCTGTAAGTGCCCAAGGAAACAAAATGTAGCATCTCAAAAAGGCCAAGAAAGAAACAGACAAGACAAAGGACCCCCCAGAGAATATAGAAGAGGCTCAGCCATACCAAGACATTACCAGATATATTACAGGAGCTCCAGAGTACCCAGTAGCACCAACCAGAAAGTTTGAAAGCGACCCAAAG
>NW_010270272.1:0-27172 GCF_000690775.1 Eurypyga helias | reverse complement strand
CAGCACCTCAATGTCTTTGCTGAGGGGAAGGACCCAAAACTGAATACAGGATTTAAGGTGCAGCCTCACCAGTGCCCAGTACAGGGGGAATATTACTGCCCTAGTCCTGCTGGCCACACTGTTCCTGATACAAGCCAGGATGCCACTGGCCTTCTTGGCCACCTGGGCACACTGCCAGTTCATATTCATCTGGCTGTTGACCAACACCCCCAGGTCCTTTTCCGCTGGGCAGTTTTCCAGCTGTATTGTCCCCAAGCCTGCAGTGTTGCAGGGGGTTGTTGTGACTCAAGTACAGGATCTGGCCCTTGGCCTTGCTGACCCTCATCCAATTGGCCTCAGCCCATTCATCCAGCCAGTCCAGATCCCTCTGCAGAGCCTTCCTGCCCTCAAGCAGATCAACACTCCCACCCAGCTTGGTGTTGTCTGCAAACTTACTGAGGGTGCACTTGATCCCCTTGTCCAGGTCAGGGATAAAGATATTAAACTGAACTGGCTCCAGTACTGAGCTCTGTGGAACACCACTTGTGACTGTCCACCAGCTGGATTTAACTCCATTCACAACTACTCTTTGGGCCTGGGCCCATCCCCTCAGTCTGAAGCAGTGGTGCCAAGGAGAAAAGTTTCACCATTCCTCTGCAAAAGTTTTGAGTGCTCTTTGTGACTGTGACAAGATGTTGCTCTACCCAGAGCACTGTTAATGGCAGTTTTAAACTCCTTGTAGCTTATCCAAACCTGATGAGAATTTCACAGGACAGGGAAAAGTCATATTCACAGCATGCAGACTCCTCTGCCTGCCAGATCTCCTTCACACTGGGTGGGTTCCTCAAAGACTGAAATGAAATCCCAGAAAGCATTAGGCACTGACGGTGATCCATAAACACTGTCCTCTGTACACACAGCTCAAAAAAAACCCCAAAAAACCCCAGCTTCATTTCTCTAGAGGAAAAGAGATTATTCTCACTCTTATAGCCACTTTGTGGATGAATGAAATTCTCTACAAAATAGAAAAACTTCTACAGATGGATGGGGGTGCTCAGTCATTCCATCTGTGGATTTATGGAGCATGACTTGGGTACAGGTCAATCTTTAAGCTGCCTCTTGTTGTGTGCTCTTATTGTGGACACTGCTACAAAGGCCAGAAAGGTAGGATAAGGTGCATCTTGCCTGCACACTATGACAGAAATATTTCTTAGATCTCCTGAACTTTGAGCTGGATAAGGTTTTTTTGAGAGCATTGACATTAGTCCCATTTCTGTGGTGTCACGGTAGAAGAGTTTTTCATTAACTAGTAACTTCAATGCTTTGAGTCAGCAGACTCCTATCTTATCTCAGGTTGAAAGCTCAGCCAAGTAAATGCAGTCCTTAGGTCCTGAAACTTCGGATAACAATAATAAGAGTGTCTTGACTGGATCCATATCACCCCCATCAGACTCTTTCCTGACTTCTTACAAATGCAGGGAAAATGAGAACACTAATGCACCCCTAAAAATTTATTAGAAGGGACATTAAGATATCCATCAGAAGAGGGAGGAAACACAATGGACAAATAGCAATCACAGGTTAATAAATAGATGATGTATTAGTTTATCTCATTATTACAGAGTCTGTTGCTACAGTAGCTGTGGTTTCTTTTAATTTGAAAACGCACAGACTTTCATCTCTATGGAAGACCTTGCTTGATTACTATATAACACTTTTTGTCTCTCTAGTACACAAAGAACTGATAGAGGTCAAGACTAAAAAGAATTGCTCAGTCTTTTTGTTCTCTTCTCTAAATAAAATAGGCCAGAGAATTACATCAAATTAACCTGTGTTTGACTAAAGCATTCTTAGTTGAAGAAGAGGATGGTGAACTTAAAAACTTCACTCTTTCATGTTCTGCTTTTATTGCATGAGTGTTTCAAAGACAGAATAAAACGCAGAAGCAGAAGCTTTTGGTTGAGGTGTATCCCAAATTTGCAGGAAAGCTGTTTACAAGAGATAACAGTGTTCGTTCTCCCTTACACAAGGGCCCATTTGTACTGCTCTTGTGATAAAAAAGAGACTACTGCAGGGAAGATGGATGCTTTACATATACCTTAAAGCGCTGCATATTTTCTTGAGAAAGCAATAAGGAACAGTATAAATAACATTGTGCTGACTTTGGTATGGAATATCCCTTTGGTCAGCTGGTGTCAGCTGCCCCAGCTGTGTGTCCTCCCAACTTCTTGTGCACCCCCAGCCCACTTGCTGGTGGGGTGGTGTGAAGAGCAGAAAAAGTCTTGACTGTGTGTAAGCACTGCTCAGCAATAATGAAAACATCTATATATTATCAACATTGCATTCAGAACAAATCCAAACATAGCCTCATACTAGCTGCTATGAAGAAAATTAACTCTATCCCATCCAAGTCCAGCATATAAATAATATGAGTTTTCTCTATCAATTATTTTCTTCCCTAACAGTTTCATTAGCATGGTGGTTTGTTTGTTTGTTTGTTTTGGTCTTTTCTTCTTTTTGTTTGATTGATTAGTTTGGGTTTGGTTTTTTGGTGGGTTTTTTTTTTTTCCCTTGCTTCTAAATGCCACATTGTAGAAAGTATTTTCTAGACATGTACAAGATATTTCTTCTGAGCTCATGCATAGATCACATGTACCACTTTAATAATTCAAATGATCAGTTTAGGTGCCTCAGTTTGCACGTAATCCTATGATCTGTTTCCCTGTGAGGAATAATGGCAAAAAAATTGCTTTTGAGAAATAATGACTCTGGAGAGCTATGACATTAGATGATGTAACTGATTTAAAATCCTTGTCTTGTGGCCCAGAAACTTTTGTTTCGCCTATGAAACTTTCACCAGGTTTCCATGTTTCTGAGTTTTAACGTGTCTGTTCTATCATCTGTAAACATTGTGTGTGATTTCCATTTCCCTATTTGCTAAAAACTAGATAAACTCCTTTCAGCTTTATAAATTCTCCTTTTTTTTTTTTCCCCCTCCAATAGTCTTTTACAGTTACCAATTTTGCTCAGTACAATTCTCTGCGGTTCCTGCAAACGTCCTGTGTGCTCTATTTCTTGTAACGAAAGACCACATCACCAGAGTGATGGGTACAGGCATATTGGCCTGCTTCCTGTTTCAGCAAGAGGGCCTGTTCCCATCTCTTCCACTTCATTGTGCCTTCCTATTGAGCAGGTTAAGTACTTCTCCCTCCACTAAATCTTGCAGAGTACACAAATGGTATTGAAATCTTCAGTGAGCTTCATAATGCTGTTTGCCACAATAATTGCAGTACACGCATGAAGAGTCAAAGAGGGTAGTTAGGAAAAATTCCTCAATGAAAAGATGTATTATCTTCAATTTCCCTAGATAATATAGCTCCCAGTACTACTTTTGTACAACAATCTATCTGTAGCAGCCAGATTGAAGAGGGTGTCTGTAGACAGGAACTGTAGGAAACAGGCTACAGGGAGCTGATCCCAGAAGACCTCCTGCTATGTGTGACACTTTCATTGTTTATATAAACATCAGCCTCTCAGAGCCCAAGCTGTAATCTTCTTAGTGGCATGGCAGCAAGATGCCATTTAGTGGCAATGCATGGAATAATTGGTCTGACCTACATGTAGATTTGTCAAAAGAGAGAGACAGTAAATATCTGATTTTGATGAATCACAGAGGGCTCTAATCCCTGAGCCACACCACAAGTTAAAAAACATAAACTGTGCATTTGTTACATGTTTTAACACTGATCCACAAGTTCTAATCAGTATGACCTTGGTACAAGTTGCAGAAGTAGGTACAACGATCAGTACATAAAAAATTTCTACAACACCCATACTGTTTGTTTTCCTGTGTACAGCTAACACCTGCTTCAGTTCGTCATTATAGAATCATAGAATCATTCAGCTGGTTTGGGTTGGAAGAGACCTTAAAGACCATAGAGTTCCAACCCCCCTGCCATGGGCAGGGACACCTCCCACTGGACCAGGTTGCTCCAAGCCTCATCCAGCCTGGCCTTGAACACTTCCAGGGATGGGGCATCCACAGATTCTCTGGGCAACCTGTTCTGGTGTCTTACCACCCTCTCCATGGAGAACTTCCTGATACCTAATCTAAATCTTCCCACTTACAATTTAAACCCATTACCCCTTGTCCTGTCACTACAGGACCTTGTGAAAAGACCCCCTCAGCTTCCTTGTAGCCCCTTCAGGTACTGGAAGGTGCTGTAAAGTCTCCCCGGAGCCTTCTCTTCTCCAGGCTGAACAAGCCCAACTCTCTCAGCCTTTCATCACAGGAGAGGTGCTCCAGCCCTCTGAGCATCTTTGTGGCCTCCTCTGGACTTGCTCCAACTGGTCGATATAGTTCTTATGTTGGGGGTGCCAGAGCTGGATGCAGCACTCCAGGTGGGGTCTCACGAGAGCAGAGTAGATGGGGTGAATCTCCTCCCTTGACATGCTGGTCATGCTGCTTTTGATACAGCCCACAATATGGTTGCAGTTGTCTGAATATTAAGCAAGTAAAGACTTATTTGTTTGTGGCTTGAATGCTGACCACATGAAGTCATGATTTGTGACCTTCATAATTAATTCACATGTCTTTTTTTTAGTTACCAGGAAGTAGGTAGTAAATCACTAAGTACCCAGAAGTAGTCCTGTGCTATTGAACTGACAAAATTAATTTATTATTTCCTTGCAAATGGGCCAAGCACAAATTCAACTGCACCCCAACATGCTATCTAAAATACAACACCCCTTCCGGGACAAGCCCACACTGGGGATACTACAACGAATTGAGAGCAAATAAATACGCGTGTATAAGGAAAAATAATTTCAGTGGAAAAGTCCAGTCTCTGAGGTGTTCATACAAACCTGTGAAAGATAGAAGTTTTCACGCCGTAGCTCATTAGAGGTCACATTCTTCTCAGACACTTTGCAGGTACATCTAATACATATACTTACCAGCAAGCCATATAGGGCTGGATTAAAATGTTTTTGTTTATTCAGCTGACCTGCCATGCGAGATCTGCAATGACTGTTAGTGTGAGGCTACTGGAAAAATCTAAGCTCCAAAGATTTAAGGTTCGTTTATGACATGTTACAGTCATTATTATGTCAGTATGGTCTGGATTTTTTTGTGTTTCAAAAGTACCCCTCTTTATATTTATTGATTACCAAAAGATTGGGCCAAGGCCCATCAAAAGGCAGGGCAAAATACAAGACTAGAGACAGTTACACTGAGATGAGACAGGCTGAGACAAAATGGGGCTCCTGGGGCCATGGGCAGGTTCAAGAGAGGCTGGTCAGAGCCATTAAAACCTATGAGTGTCCTCTGTGCCCTAAAACCTCCTTGATGGTCATTATTAAATATGAGATTGGATGGCCATTCATATTTCTGGAGATTTTTGTCTGTCCAGAAGACTTTCTACATTTTTGCATGGTGTCTCCCTTCTCGCATGGTTTGTCCCTCTGTCTTCACACAGTATTTCTTGTTTTCATTTCATTTTTCCCTCCTGGTTCTTTATACATTTTTTTTTTTCTCCATTGTGTCCTCTCTCTCATTTATAAGCTGATTTCCTTGTGAAAACTCAGCAGGCAGAATTTGTGGAAGAAACGTGATGGCTGCTTCCAACACATTATTTATTGTGACTGATATTTTTTACCTCTTCAGTCACTCAGTATTTATCTGTTTAGGAACACAGGGCATTTTTAGGTCATTGAGGATTTTTCCTGGAATTGTAGGTAGCTGATCACACAATCCCTTCCATAAATGTTTTGCCCTCTATTTGTAAAGTTTTTATGTCCTACTTCATTCAGTTGGAAGGCTGCTGCTGACCTTTCCAGTTTTAATGCTTAGTAACTGATTTCTTAAATTTATTATTACAGTGTATATGTCTTGTTCTTGTGTTAAAAATATCTGGTCAACAATCTAAATCAATCTCTAAACAGCAATCACCTTTTGCTTTTACTAATCAAGTGAGCTCTTTGGTTTTCTCTGATGTTGCAGAATGACTGTTTTCATCAATATGTTAATATCTCTTCTTTTGAGCTTAATTTCAGTCCACTTCAAGACAAATAACTAGAGCTGAAAATGGAATTTCAGATAAATTCTCACCAATATCACATAAGATAACATTAGCTCTTCTGTTTTTGGGAATGCGTGCTACATCCTAAGGTGACATTTGATTTCAACTTCACTTTTACAGTTAACAGTCATCCTGCAATTAATATATCCAGGTTTTCTCCTGTAGAGTTGGTTCATGTTGACTGCTTCCCACATTTTCACAGAAACCTGAGTAAACTTTTAGCATTTAGTCTAAACTAATAATTGTGCCTCCCTTTAGGGCCCAAGGTTTTTCCAGGCCTATGTTTCATCCCACTAGTTTTGGACTGGTTTTTTTGCCTCCCCATTGACCACAAAAAAGCTCCAGATTGAGCTGCTTAGAGCTGGAGAAATAACTTAGCATCGCCTAAAGAAGGTACATCACAAAACTGTGGCACATCTGCCGTGTACCAGTGACCCAGAAAGAACAGTTCAAAGTTTTTGTTTTATGTAGAACAAGAGAAGACTAAGAGGACACATAATATCACACTTAAAATCTCTTTAATTTTCTGCAATAATGCATTTCTTGTATTACCAAAAGAGAGAAAGCTCCTAGTTTTTAATTCCATGTGGCACCTGCCGAAATGAACATCACCATTGTAGATGTCTACATCTCAGTGAGCTGGTGCTCAGTTTATTAGAGATAAGGGAAATAGTGACTTAAGGAGCATAATTAAAGATATCTTAATACAGATACCCAAATAGGCAAAAATTACTAATTTTTCTCTCATTACATTCTCACTCTGCCTCACTCTCAAATGCAAAAAGGACCAACTCCACAGGCCTTTAAAGTTAGGTGAGATGAATCCCACTTTAAATTCTCACAGAATTTAACTAGCTTAGGTCAATAGTACATTATTAATTTGAGAAAACATAATTTCTGCTTCACGGATGAGGTATTGAAGAAAAGAATCCTCTGCAGTCTGAGGATCAGGCCCTGACTTATTCCAAGATCCTTTCCAGGAGAGGCTCAAGAAGTTTGCCATCAGGACTCCTGTCTGCTACGGTCCCACACCAGTGCCTTAACTACAAACGTTGTCCTCAACTAGCTTGTTATAAAACTCACTGTGAACGGCAGCGAGAAGTTTGGGTGTGTCATGTGCCATCTTTTGTGTCACTGAAAAGTGTCAATCAGACCCACTCATTCCATTGTGTCCAATGGACTTTGGAAAAAGCTTTTTAGGCATGATTACTCCTAGCACATCCTGAAGACAACCACATGATTCTGTGCCTCTTATTCACAGCTAAAGACAAATATGTAATAAAAATAAATAGGTATCATAAACAAGGGCTGCTTTAATTTAGGAACAGGGTGAGCTAGGACAACAGCATACTAGATAGCACCATTTCTGCATGCAAGCCATCCACTCAGTATAGATGTCTGGGGAAGGAGAGAGGGTAAAGGGTTGGGCTTCCTCCTCCAGTGAAGTGGTAAATAAAACCCTTTAACCTGCAACAATAGTTCCCTAGACAGTCATGAAAACGCAGAATTCCAGGAAAGCCTGCTAGATAACCATAAAGTTGCAACAATAGTGCCTGCTTTGGAAAAAAAAAAGCAGGGAGGAGATTCAAAACCTGATTTTGATTGGGAAAGTATTGCACGTAAAATGTGTCCAGACTTACCAAACCTTCAGATGTGAGATGTTTGCCTCTTTTCCTTTATCTCACATATCCAGATTGCTCCCAGATCTTCATCAGGATCTTGCCAGATATTAACTGACTTTCTCTGACATATGCTGTTGTCACAACCATTTAGTAGGCTCTTTGACTTACTGAAAGTATTTATGGTTAGAATCTTGTATCATTAGACTTTCATTGCCTTACGGATCAGGATGGTGAAAACAAAACTTGATTTTGAGTTAGTCTACCTGTAGATGTGAAGTCTGTATTCATATAGCAATGGACCATCCTGCCAACTCCTTCCTAGCTGGATACACAGTGTTCAGCAGCAAAGGAGCTTTTTTGATTACATTTTCAATATTAAAAAAGAAATTCTGAAGGACATGTTTTGCTGCTATAAGCTTCTGTGCAGTAGAACCTCTGACAGAACAAAAATGTTGGAAGGTAAGACTTCCTCACACCTCTGAGTTGACAAAAATATTCCCATAAACTAATCTAACATTCAGACTGCGCTTCAACAGTCTCGAATCTTGTGCTCCTCATTAGGCTGAGGAAATACAAACAGAGTCAAGCATAGGAGTGAAAAAAATTTCAAGAGGGCTTGCCTGTAAGCCACAAACTGGGGATGAATGCTGCAAAGGACATCTAGAACTTCTGCTTGAACCGTACAATTAAGCTGTTCCATGTGATAGATTTCCAGGATATTAAATATTCATACAAAAGCTCAGTTCTCTTTCAGATTTATTGCTTTTAATCAAACACAGTTTTGCATTACTAATGCATTACCCCCTGTACAATAAAAAGGGAAGGGGGAAAAAACCACTAACTTAAGAGTCTAGTTCAAAAAAATACAAGACATTTTCATGTTCTGATACATTGTTGGGTGAGAGAGGAAAATTTCCTCCATCATAGGGCCAGAGTTTCACAGCCACATCTGTACAAGAGTTGAATCCATTCTTGCTTTGAAATTACTGGTTTTATGTAAGTTCTGTGCTTCAGACACAGTAGTGTTTAGAAATTCCCAGTTACTCCTCAATATTTCAATCCCATACAAAAATCACAAGGGCTACATTTCAACTTTTTCCAAAATAAACAGCTGTCGACCTTTCAGGAATCACTTTGTGGGAAACTTGAGTTGTCATATGTGCCTGCACAAAGAATGCTGTATATCACTCAATAAAAATAACATGTTTTAACATGTCTTCCTTTGTTTTCTTCAGTATAGATGTCTGGAATATGTTTACATTGGGAAAGGACCTTTTAAAGAAGACAGATGAATAGTTATGCATGCCCTAAAATAAAAATTGGTGTTTTAAAGTCAATAATAAGATATAACATCTTGTGTTTCATTCAAAACTTGTTAACAAAACAGATAAAAGCCTTGATTTGGTTTTAGTTTGGCAGCTTGTGTTTTCCTCCTTTACTTCCATCACCTTATGCAAAAGTGGGAAAAAAGAGAAAGCAGAGGAGTGTTAATGATGAAAAACAGACAAAGAAAAATGCTATTTGTTTTGAAATGATCATCCATTACTGTAGAAAAAAACCCAAAATCTGTTGCTAAACATTTGAAAGAGTCATTTTCAGTCACACATGTGTTGAGCTTTGGGTTGCCCATCAGTAACAGAATAAATTGTTAACATAGGCCACTTCCTTAATGTATGCAAGAGTACTTCCATCCCAACTTTTTCCTAAAAAATGCCTTTCTGCAAGACTTGCTACTGATGCCGCTGTCAGAATATGTTTGTTAGTCCTAAGGAACAGCCCCGTGGCTGCATTGCACAGACCCAAGTCCAGACGACTGAGCACAGTGACCAGCTCTTGAACCTTCAGACATCACCTGTGGGTCAATGCAGGAGGGAATGTCATTTCCTCTCTTATATCTCCTGGTGCCTCATGTCGCCTTGACTTGTGGTTAAACTGAGATATAATTATACTGGAGGTGTGGCTGTCAAATGTGATATTATAATTAACAGGAATTAGTGCTTCGTAGACTCTTTCTCAGCATTCACTGATTAATGTTCCTTGCCCCGACTATGTCAGTTTATCTCTGCGCTGCAGTCAGTGAGACTGAAGCACAGAGGTTAAATGTCTTGCTTGCAGCCCAGAGCAGAGACAGTAGCTGTCAAGTAGCTTCTTATTCTGAAAGCCCGTCTCCTGTTTTTCACAGTTCAACTGTGGCCCTTACACTCAGGGAGATTCAATTTTTGGCAGCCTGGCCTAGAAGAGGTGGGAGCAGCCCAGGGGTGGGGAACATCCTTATCCTGTCCCTGCTCTGGTGGCCCTTTGCTGCTTGGTCTTGCTCAAGCATCTCATTACAGTTTTGTTACTTGGGCATTAAATAGATATCCTGACACCAAAAATTTCTAATAAGATGTCAAAGTTTCCAACCCTTGCTTTCCATTTAGTATAAAGTCTTAGCTTTAGCTACTTAATCTCTTGTTATTGTAGGTATGATGTGTTAAGTGAGGCAAGATTTATGGAAGAGTTCTCTCGATCATAGAGATAGGTAGAGAAAAACAGGGAAGATTTAGGCCCATGACTCTCTGCCAGACCTTGAGATACCAAAAGACCTTTCATTTTGCTTGGGGAGAGGCTGATTCTCAGGCAGCCAAATTTTATAAGGTGACTACTGCAGTTTGGTGTGTTTTAAATATCAAAAATATTCTTTCTTCACAAGCCATAAGACTGCTAAAGTTACTTCATAACATTTGTTCAAAACTCCGTGTTTCAAGTCCTTGACATGTAAGTTAACTGCTGAAGAGCTCTTACATCATTCTCACTGATAAGACTTGGACTTGTACTGTAGTAGTTGCTCTTATCACCTCTCGGCATATGTACGTGTGAGTATATCTGGAACCAGAATAGAAACTAAGAAATTCTCAGTGTTACTAGCTTCTTGCCTGAACTACACCTAAAAATTAGCACAATTCTGTAGATGTAACCTCATCACATACAAAAAAGCAGTACCGCAAAGGAAACAACTCTCAGGGCATAATTATAAAATATATGTTTGTGAAAATACAGGCAGAGAATGGAGAAAAATATTATTTGACATGCTGGGTCTCAGTGAATGTCATATTCCTTTTACCTCACTTGTATATGGGAAACTCATGTTCAAAAGTGTGCTGGTTTTGGCTGGGATAGAGTTAATTTTCTTCACAGTAGCTAGTATGAGGCTGTGTTTTGGATTTGTGCTGAGAAGAATGTGGATAACACTGATGTTTTAGTTGTTGCCACGTAATTCTTGTATTAAACAAAGGACATTTTCATTTTCTCACACCGCACTTGTGTTCCCAGCTTCTTCTGGGAGGAGACAAAGCTAGGACAGCTGACCCAAACTGACCAAAAGGACAGTTAATGCCATAAGGCATCATGCTCAGTATATAAGCTGAGGGGACTTGGCTGAGGTGGGTTTTGCTTCTTGGGGATGGGCTACTGATCACTGGGTGGTGAGAAATTGTTGCGTTGTGCATCATTTGTTCTTTTATATACCTTCATCAGTCATTACTGTGACAATAACTATAAAATTATTTATTACTATTATTCCTATTCCTATTCCTATTCCTATTCTTTTATCTCAATTTGCTGTCCTATTAAACTGGTTTTTATCCCAACCTATAAGGGTTTTTTTTTTTCCAATTCTCTCCCCCATCTCACTGGGGTGAGGGGATGAGCGAGCAGCTGTGTGTTGCTTAGTTGCTGGCTGGGGCTAAACCTCAGTAAGAAGCATCTCACACCTTCCAGGGACATGAACAACTAAATGGAATGACCTAAGCTCTCCTTGAAGTCTGTACTGAGGAAGAGGATCATCCAGGTACCATCTCATCTCACCTGCTATTTCTTCTATTGTACTTCAATAGGGAAGCAGGATCTTTTGAAATTCCCTATGAAAGTAAGCAGGCTAATGCCTGGATACCCTGCAGTAGCTCAGCAGGATGCATGATGCTCTAGGGTGGCAGTTCATGATGTAGAAGATCTCTTCCAGCTCCTGCTGCTGCTGTGCCTAAACACGTGTACCCAGACATCCAGAGCACAAAAGCTGGCTCACTGGGGTGGGAGCTCTCTCAGATATCTCTGATAATAAAATCATTCTTCTTTAAATATTCATTGGGCCAGAGAAAGAGGGAGGAAAAAGAAAGTATGTACCTGCAAGGTTTTTTAACACCCATCTTCTTGGTTGTAAGCAGAAACTAAATCTTGGAAAATATCCTAGAAAACACCTGAGACTTTTGCCAAAATTATGTATCCTCCTGTAACAGACCTGAGGCTTTATATCTCAGTATTTTCTGAGGAAAATAATTTCTCAGGGAATTCTCACTCAGCTTTGGTTTTAATTGCACTTTCTACAAATATTGCTGTGGTTGTGTAGTGGCATATAGTCATGATGTTGAAACCGAGCTTGAGGCAGGTAGAAAATCAAGGCTACCAGAATTAGTCATTGACATCCTAGAAACCATAAATTGCCTTGATTTGATGGTATAAATTACTTTGATACGTAGTAATTTGGCCAACAGAGACAATATGAAACAATGAAGGGGAAGAAAGCGCTGCCAAATTGTTTCTATGTGTAGTGACTATTTATTCATCCATTATTAGCTAAGAAATTCTATGCAGGCAACTGTTAAAATCAGGTCAGGGCAGGCCTAGAGCTTCGATTTCTAGTAAAAGGAGAAGCCATTCATACAGATAGAAAAATGAAAAACCGATGCAGGCGAATGTTTGGGTATGGTTCACCCTCTTGTGTTTTTAACCAGAATTGCAGTCCTATGAAGAAAATTATTTTTGTTGTCTGAAATAGGAAGGGAAGGTGGTAAGTGGGATCAGTCATGCTCAGGGCTAGTAGATGTGACTCAAGACCTGTGGGAGACCAGCACTCACCTTGAGGAGCAGCTGGTGATCCGGTGGGACACCTTAGCGCACCCCACATAGCACCAAGCTGTATCTCTTGGGAGTAGTGTCAGGAGGAGGAGTAGTGGGAAGGACTGTCTCTGTTTAATGAGAAGATGCTGCTTGAGATATTTATTTTTTAACATCTATCAGAATTTATGAACCATAATAACAAAGAGCTTTTGATTCCTCTGTGTCTACTTTTTTACTGATGTTTGAAATATAAAGGGGAGATAAAAAGGGTGAGAAAAAAACCCGTGTAAGATTAGTATGAAATACTTTATCAATGTAATAATATTGTGAGTAGCTAAAGAGACATGATTGTGATAGTGCCCCTCACTAAATGGGTCAGAAAGCTTCTCTATATAACCAATGCCACTGACAGGTAACAAATCTAAGTGCTCAGTTCTGGATCAACGCAGATACACAGCCCTTCGAAGTCATGCCCTACATCGTAAATAGCCTGGAAAGATCTGAAATGAAAAACCTCACTCAAGGACATGCATCATTACCAGTGATACACAAACTAACCTGGTACTGCAACCAAGTGCAGCAGATCCAGCTAAACTCCCCCTCGGCAGGAGCTGGTGGCCTGCCTGCAAATTGAGGTGGGAGAAGGCACATCCAAGGCTTTCAGCTGAACTTAATCCTCTTGGAGAGATCCTAGAGGTGTGCACTGATAGGGATTGGCATGAAAATGTTTCCTGGGAAGTTACGGAGAAAATCAGATATTTTGATGAAGATTTCTGGGGACTTGGATCTGCTGATTCTTCTTGTTGTTCTTCTTGCAGTATTTTTTTCTACATGTTGCAATATGAATTTCAAGTGAGTGTGGTACTGACCCATAGGGAGGATGGCAAAGAACCTACATACCTCTTTCTTTGTATGAGTGCTTTTAAAACGCTTCCTATTTCTTGAATGTTGGTGCCATATGACAAAAATAATCATTTATCACCTGCATACACAACCTTATGTTTAGGCTACAGAGTAAAGTTGGCAGATTCAACGTGTGTCTCTTATTTTATCTGTACAAAAAAATGCATCACTTCTTGCTTTGTCTTTCGTTTCCAGTTTCATCTCCATTAGCATAAAATTATTAAAAAGTCTTGAAACATCCATAAGAAACTTTCCAAATGAAAAAATTGATTGATAAATAACTTCAATGAAAAGCTCTGTTTGTGAATGGGTGGTAAATCATGTATTTATTTATCAGGAATACATTCCATTCCTAATCAAAGAAAAGGTAACAGAAGAAAGCTAAGTGGCATTTAACATATTTTGTTAAAAACCTTGTGTTCTACAAGTGTGTTTCCCATTAAAAAGAAATGAATCAGTGGAAGATCCACTGCATGGAAAACCACAAAGTAACATGTTGTTAGCTTAAGGGTGATTTCTACTAAGTCTAAAATAACACCAGAAGTTATTTGTGCTACTAGACTTACTTAGGACTGAAATAATGGTGAAATTTCAGAAGAAAATGTTACCTGTAGGTCAGGCTGAACTGATACACTGAGAGTGAATACACTTCACAGTGAGCTCTATTCTTTCCTAGAATAAGTAAGTAAGTAAGACATCTCTATTCTTTCCTAGAATAAGTAAGACACGCAGCAGCTATAAGGATATCCACCAGGACATTATACGATTTGAGTGGTGCATCTACAGGTAGCAGGACACTTCTCCTTCACCAGTGAATGGTTGCAGCTAAACAAGATTTTCAGATTTCTGCAGTTGCCAAACAAATCTTGATACTTGCAGGGGTTGGCTAAAATAAAGCAAACAGAAACAAAACCATGAAATATTAACTGAAAACCAAAACCTGGTCTCATACTTCTGCATTTAAAAAAAAAATTTCCAAATTTTCATGTCTATGTTGTCTTTGTGCTTTTGCTCTGCTGTTAAAATTGCTTGAATATTATAGAAAAGGCAATACAGGCACAAAGGTGGTATCTTGTCGTTCCCATCCATCTATTTGTGTGCTTTGACCTGCTCCACATGGAATTCTGCATAACTCAGGGGTCTGTGCTGATCCTCACATACATGCGAACATGTGAGACCTGACAACCTGTTCATGCCCTTAGATGTTGAAGTACATGAAGGCAACCTGTCTTGGTCTTTCCAGAAGATGGCAGCAGAAGATGGATGGTGTGATAATGCACCTGTTCCTCAACAGCAGCAAAATTTAGCCATTTTCAAAGGACGGCTGATGTTGGAAGGGACCTCTGGATGTCATCTGGTCCAAGCTCCCTGCCCAAGATTGTGCCTGTTCTGGTGGGATATTTAACCACTGCTATTTCTGGGAGAAATTAAAGGGACAGTTCTAGGACCTGCCCTCCAGATTAGTAAGAGGGAAATGTGAAAAAATAAAATGCTGCAGAGGAACTAGATTATTATGTCATATTTGAGGGGGCCTACAAGGAAGCTGGAGGGGACTTTTTACAAGGGCCTGTAGTGACAGGACAAGGGGTAATGGATTTAAACTGAAAGTGGGGAGATTTAGATTAGATATCAGGAAGAAGTTTTTCACAGAAAGGGCGGTGAGGCAGTGGGACAGGTTGCCCAGAGAAGCTGTGGATGCCCCATCCCTGGAAGTGTTCAAGGCCAGGCTGGATGAGGCTTGGAGCAACCTGGTCTAGTGGAAGGTGTCCCTGTCCATGGCAGGGGGGTTGGAACTAGATGGTCTTTAAGGTCCCTTCCAACCCAAACCATTCTGTGATTCTGTGATTCTATGTTTGTTGTAAGGAGGAGAATATATCCACTTACTGCAAAGCCCTCTGTCACAGTGGCCAGGACAGTCTGCACATTTTGGTCCGCTTTTGTAAGGTGTGGCTATTTGCATTATGTTATTTCCCCTGAAATTTGAAACACAAAACAAAACAAGATCAAAGTGAAGCTCTGAGCTATTAACAAGAGTTTATGTTATTTATCACAATGAAAGGCTTTCAGAAGTTTTTGGATAAAATAATTTTCATAGACAATTGTGTTTTACTTTCAGATATTCTTAAACTACAAGAACTTTCATTTTAATGAGGAGGGACAATAAGGATTAAGGAAAGAAAATTAATTGATTATTTGCCTTTATATAGCATTATTGGTTAAAAAAAAATCTTATGTTCTTCCTAGTTTTGATTTTCTAATGGCTTTCAAGTGACTGCAGCTTATAAGGAAAGAACCTCAGCAGCCTCCTTGTGACATGCAGCTGTTTCAGATGTGCTCTTTTCCTCTGTGAATATTCATTTGCTGCTGGCTTACATTTTGCATCAGATTTACTTCTTTGTGGTCAAACTTATGGCAGGGTTTGTGCATGATGTCTGATCCTGACAGACAGATTTTTTTTTGTTTGTAGGCTAAAATTTCCCTGATGTCTGTTTTAATGTGAAATAAAATAAATATTAGTATTTAACCTCATGTTAAATCCAGAAATCACATTGATATTTTCAAAATGATAAATGCTTAAAATAAACTGTAATCATTTTATCTTACATGACCAATGCACTGCAAGAGTTTTTGAATACACATCCAGAACTATCACATCTTAAATGAATAAAAAGACAGTACATACGCAGGACAGTACTGGCAGACATAAAAGTAGTTGAATTGGTTCTTAGGACAGTAGGCAACTGCACATCCAATCTGGTAGCTGTTATACCAGATTAGCTGTAGAATTAAAAATAAACACATTATTTCAGAGTCAAGTTTTATTGAATTCTCAGCAATGAGCTCACAAAATGGCAGAACCAGAACATTTGGGTTTTTTTGTCTATTTAGTTTTTAAATTTACAGTTTAGGTGTCAGAAAGAATAAATAGGAAAATTAATTTACCATGTCCTCCAGCTTCAAAATGTTTTGGACATAGTTTCTGGTAACACCAAAGTTTAAATTAGATTATTTTCATCATAGATATTTTGTTTTGACCATTCTTAATCAGGTATTTCAATCCTCATATATAACATATGTATTTCCAAATTGAAGGTATTAGATTTTTTTTCTTCTACAGAATAATGTTTCTCTTCTGGACAGCTCTTCCTACATACTGCTTCCATTGCCTCAGAATTAGTTTTTAATTTAGCATTCATCTTTGGATCATAGTGTGAATGATAGATAATGATAATGGTTTGGTGACAGTGATAATTTTTTTTCTGATAATAAATATCTCCCAGCTCCCTTAAGTGTAATCCTGTAATTCTAGCATATCACTGCGGTTCTTTTGAATTCTCCATACCTGAGTATAACTCTCAATATTGACGTGTTTCGCAGTTGCTCCAAATCCATACTTGAAATTGGAGGACTGACTGTACCAGACTTGAATTGTTTCAGCCCATGTCCTTGGGTAAGATGATAGTAATACATTCTCACCGCAGGTGATACCTGAAGTAGAAGTGAGGTCTTTACTTACGAGAGAAACAAACTGTAGGGTTGGAGGTCGGACAGAGAGGTTGTAGCTACATCCTGAAGAAAATCTCTATGATGCCAACATATTTGCCTTGTGATTTTTAAGAAGAGGATAGTACACCTGATCCTAGGAAAGCTGCAGGATATGTTATTCTGATTTTGGTGTGCTTTCAGTCACAGATACTTCTATAACTGCCAACTGTTACACAAAATATCTGAACTTAGTCAAACCAATAGTCATCTATTGTGCTGCCTTGTCTCCAGCAGGAGCCAAAAGTGGACACTTAAGGGTAAAAAAAGCAGGACAAGTATATAACACCCATCTCTCCCAAATTCCAACAATTTGTCTTTCAGGGTATTTGCCTGACAAAGATGATAATTTTTTGTTTAATAATCCTCCAAAGATATTATACAACAAACTAAAATTTAGCCCCGTTTGTAGTTCACATGCACTGGGGTCATCTGCAAATTGTCATTAACCCATCAGCTTAGGCTCCTTATTTGTCATGTACCATTAATGACTCTCTGGTCCCTTGGGCTGATTTTCATCCCACACTTATTTGCCCATTTCTGAGCACTTTTGGCAGCTTTCTCACTCCACACCTGAAAGACACAAAGGAAGAAGTATCCAGGTCACAGATCAGTTAGCGCAGTCCGTGAGGGAGAAGAAAAAAAATGGGGGGTGACTTGGGCATTGTGCGTCGAACACTCCTGTGGTCCTCAACAGAAAGTAGAGGAGTCATGCTGGTTTATACTACTGGGGCATGGGCACAACATTTCTTCAGCTCTTAAAAGTTGTAGAGCAGGTTATTTTGCACAGTATCACATAGTCCTCATCTCCAGACAGTCCTGATAATAGGAATCTTGTAACATATGACTGCTTGCTTTTCGCTTTGTGTCTGAGTCAACTTTGCAGTGTGCAGTGCACTAAAATGTATACAACTGATTTTCAGCCCAGGTGCAGCCAAGATGTAATGATGGAAACCAGCTGGACTCAACCTGGGGAGCATTTGCAAGTCTTACCATGCAGACTTAACCATAAAACACTGACCAGCCTATGGGATGGGGGTAACGAAGAATAGCAGGGGTGACGGGGATGCCAGCAGTGGTGGGCAAAGCAAGCTCAGCTGTGGACAGATGGGTAGGCAGATCTAGGCCTTTTTTGCCCTCCTGTGCGCGATTCAGAAGCATCTTGCTGCTGGTGCTCGTGCTCCACCTTTGTTTTACACACACTTTCCGTCATCCAGGGCATGATTTCTCTTCATCTAAGGGAGGTGCTTATCACACAGACTAAAGAGTGTTATTCATAATCTGAGAGCCGTTAGTGCATTTTGTACCTTATCCCTGGTTTAAGCACTTTTTTCCCTGAAAAGGCTCCCAGTTGCTGTCTGTTGCAATGAGCAGACGTAAGGCAATAACTTGTGACCCATTGTGCAGGCTGTGTTAACATATGCTTGACAGCAATAAATAGATGTGGCTAGGGCAAGCCTGTGTTTTTAGCTCCTGTAGTGAAATAACCCTAGGTGTGGGACATTTCTAATGCTGCTTAATTGGGTTTTGCTAAATGAAGACTCTAAGGCATGTCGGTTAGGAGAAATATTTCAACTAGTGCTTGTGGTCCATCCTGAGAACATTGCAATGATTTTACAAGTGCTTGCAGCATAAAGTTGTGCAAAATTAATCATGAATCCTGCAGAAACAAAGGTATAAAGTTCTTTTTCTTTCATTTCAATCCCAAAGCACCTTTCCTGCCCCTTCTCTTCACTGTGTGGGTTGTTTAGATGGCTACAATCTTCTGCTATTTATGTGGGAAGAAGCCCAGCTGCAATGCATAGCTTACCATCTTCAACATGTTCCTGGCTGTGGGAATTACAGATCTCCTTATTTCATTGTGCTGCTCGAGGATCAGTTTTTGGTTTTGAAACTTGAAATGAGGGAAGGAGAAAGTGTCCATTTGTTTATACTGAAAACCCTGGGAAAAAAAAAAAAACAAACAATGAAGTTACCAGTTATCAGAAGTTTAATAAGCAAGATGAATTATGAGCTTCTTGTCAAAATAAAGCTTCTTGAAAATTCACAACTTTCCTTTATTGGTCCTTCTATTCTTATGATAGCTGATTTTTTGATTCCTTCCTTGATTTCAACTGCACTTTTCGCTAGGAGATGTGACCCTAAATTAAATTTATGGATAGGAATTCTACCTTCAGATGTTCCACATCAAACACAGGGAAAGCTTAGCTCTGGAATCAAATCTGAAGACTGGTTTTGATCTTTCATTTTCACTAAAACCATCCCTAGCTCTTGTCTCTTGTAAGCTCTGGAATTGTGTGAAGCTAGATTAGAATTTAGGACTGGTTGCAGACGATCTTCTTAAATACCTAAGGTCAAGAAAGCAATGAATGATTTATATTGTCCCTTGCATAGTGACAGGTTAAGAATCTTTGCAGAAAAAAGGGTTGCAATATTTTTGTTTTCAGACTATAACATCTTTCAGGAAAAGCTTCTTTCCAATTAATGTACAAAAATGAGACCTCTCAGTGTAAGTTAGACACCTGCACTCCCTTTGTCATCTCTTCCTTTGGAGAGGGCAGAGCCAGCTCATCCCACAAAATCTGAACTCCTTTTTAGGACTGGCAGAACCATTCTGTACAAATACCTCTTTCTCCTTCCTTTGTAGAGAGAGGCTGGCAGAGATCTGGACAGCTACTACTTTGATGCTTAAGTCAGTGAGATGAATTTCAGTGCTGGTGTGATGGTCTCTTTTGTAGACACTGATCGATCTTATTAAATTTTAGATACCTGTACCATAGATATAAGTATCTAGAAGTCATCTCAGTTTGCCTTTATGGTCAATGTGAAAAGTATAAAATGAGTGAGACTGGATTCTGAAATGTGCAACTACTATGGATGAGTCCCGCTGCTTTGCACTCAGGGCTCAATTTTAGGTTTTAAAGGCTGTTGTCAGTGGCTTAAAACAGCACCTATTGCCATTTGAAATGCCCATAGAGCCCTACTTAGTCTCAGACTGTTGCTCCAGAACAGTACAGCTGTCTGTACAGCCACCCATGGATGGCTTAGATACTCTGGTGGGTCTCAAGCTGCGCTAAGACACTTCTGTTCGGGCAACTGAACCTACCCCATGAAGTGTCATATATCCAATTCAACTTAAGACATTTGCAGTGGTAGAAATAACATCTCATCCAGTTATTTGAGACTGCTGTTATGCTCAGATAAAGGAAGCAAGATACTTAGGATACAGTTGACACGAGATTTATTGATGAAAGAGATGATTGGCATGCATGGAGTACTTATTTCTTTTCATTCATTAATAAGCAGTTCTTGACAAATAGCTCACATTCAAGTGCCTATGAGGTAGGCCTTCTGCATCTTACAAGATTAATCCTTTTTAAGGAGAGGTGAAGATTAGCTTTCTGATTCTTAACTGAACTGTTTTAGAATAGCTTTATTTCATAATTTTTGGAAAATGAATTTTTAAAATTGTTCTTGTGAAGAGAAAGACATTTTAGTAGGCAGAAAAGATATTTTCATACAAAAATCTATGGGACAAGAGTTCATATTTATTGTCTTATACCAACATGTTAACAATAATTTCAACCCTGAGTTGTAAAGCTCTAGAGATCACTAGCTCAGACTATGCCATATCAGACATATATATACAATGTGCTCAGATATTCCCTCTTTTGAAGAGAGCAGTGCTCCTACCTGTACATCAGACTGGTGTAGCAAAGCTGCCAGGAAAATGATTGAACTTAGTAGATCCATTTCTACAGAGAAAACAAACAAACAAACAAACAAATCAAAAAACGTTAATCTCTGTTGCATAAAGTTGTGCAATGTGGTAGGTAACCAAGACACAGAACAGTGTCAAGGTCAAGCCTGCCAATCAGGAGACTGTTTTAACTGGTACCCAATACAGTTGAATGTGCTGAAACTGTGCAAATTAGCATGTGATGGTGCAAGGGCACCACTATCTCGTACAGAGAGATTTCACCTTGCATTGAAGTAAGGACCATAAGTGGCATAAACTGGTATTATGGAGTAGAACACTGAACACAGCAACAGTTGTCTCTGTTCCTTTCCTGTTCCCTGTTTTTTCATCAAATCAGCACCATAATGGCTCCAGTAAATGATGATGATCACTCTCAAGTTACAACCTACACCTAGACATAAATCAAAATGTTCATGAAATAATATTGGCTATTGCCATCTGGCTGCTAAGATGTCCTATGGAAGTAAATACCACAGTACATACACAGACAGCAAAGCCCACTCATATTCATGGGATATTTTTCTGCATGTCAGAATAAGCTTTGTATTTTTCAGGATATACAGGAAATCATGTCTTTTTATTTGGTAAAGATGTGGCAAAATCCTGAGGAAGAGTACCTTTGAGTGCAACATGTTATTTTAAAACAGACTGAAGCAAACAAAGAAAATAGATGTAATAAAAACCGTCCAATATAATAAACCTTAAAGCTGCCCTCTGAGAAAAATCCACAGCATGAGCAGTACAGGTAAGTGGTAGAGATCTAGGAAATCCTGCTTGACAGAAAAACTATTGGGATAACACCTGTTAAAACCACAAATATATAATGAAAATATAAACAATCCACCAATCCATCTCTGTTAAATGATTAAATAAACCTCTTCCTGTGAGGTGAGAAGAATGAGTTAAGAGCTTCTAATTCTGGCAGGAACTAAAGGATGGATTCACAGCTCAAAGAATAACAGCAAGTTATCAGGGTCCTGGAAAAGCACTTTGCATTTCATTCTTCTTTCACTCAACAGAATGAAAAATCCTTGTTCCTAGAACGATGACTCAAAAAAGGTGACATTTATAACACTATCTATATCCTGTTCATTATTTAACACCTGAAACTGCCTCTAGATGTTTTATCTGATCTCCCTTTTATTTTTGTTTGGTTTATGTTACTGAAGTCAGTAGATTTACTTGCCATCTAGTACAGTGTGAATCGGCCTGTAACTGTGGTGTCAGAAATTGCTGCTTATTATAGGGAAAATAATGACAACAACAAAAAGAATAATAAATTTTTTTTTTCTTCACAGATGCTTTGGTGTGACTATCATTTATAAATAGTGCAGCAGCTCCAATACTTTCATCTTCACTGTGGAACAAGTTCTATACTTTGCGGTCTGCAACTGGGCACAAGCAGGTCCCTCATATGGGGCTAAATTTCCAACTGCAATACAGACCCGCATAGAGGTGCTGGGAAAGGCCTGCCAGACCACTGGGAAATATGAATTTTTAAACATCTTTCTTTGCATGTGAGACACATTTTTATGTTCACATTTTATACGTATCCCACACTAATTTGCAGTAGGAGTAGTCCAAAACACGTCACAGTATATAATGCCATGCTAAAGGGCTCGATGCAGTGATGCTCTTGCCAGCATTTACCTTTGAGTTTGAGAATGAGTTCCTTTGGATTTAGATGTTAATAAGTATAGGTATAGCTAGAAACATTAATAATTTTTACAACAAAGACTTTCCGCTAAGACTGGAGCTCAGTCAACTAGAGAATGTAAATATACCATGTAACTTTTGCACCCAGCCAAAAGATCTTGGGGCTAATATTCACATCAAAGTGCTCATGAACAAATAAGACATGAGTCCATATATCAGAAGGTGGAAATCAAGCCACTGTTGGAACAAGATAATTTAATTTTAGATGCCCAGCTATGCAAAATTTCAACCTACCGGTAGGGAGATTAAACAAAAGACAAAGAGGGAAGCCTCTTTTCACTTGCATGGTAGCAATGCAAAGCTAAATTGTCTGAGTTCAGACCAAAAGCTGTTGGATTATGCTATGTAATGTGCTTTATTCTTTCATGAATTCACAAGGTAATGAGCTTGACGTATCTATTCCCAAACTGATACTAACAAAAATGGTAGCACAGCATTGCCATACAGAGATGTGAGTTTGAATCAAATGGGCTTCATAGTTACGTTATGTTGGCATTGTGCCTGGGCTAAGAAATCTTAACTCTTAGGAGGTCTATTCAGCCGATGAAAATACTAAGAGAAGGTGATCTGGTGTCTATAATGCTCCTGATACTAGATAGGCTGCAATTAGATTGATCATATGTTTCAGTATTGTATCCCATTGCATGACATAAATCAACAAGACATGCCCTATCACACCAAAGACTTCATGTGATTCAGATATTCAGCCTTTAGCTTGTTTTCCCACACTTGCATAAAGAAATCACATACATGAGGTAGAGGCAGGGATCTGACTCGGATCAATCAATAATAAATTCCTAAACTGAAGGGGTATCTTCGCCAACTGAGGAGTTATCTTGTCCTTACATGCAAAACAAGGTATTTCTGGGAATCCCCACAGATGTGCTACAACTGGAAACATAAAACATTTATAGATCCAGAATTAAACTTGATTAAAATACTACTGCACATCAGGGACTGTTAGACTGTACAATCAACTCTGCCCCTTAGAGTAAATGTATTAGGCATTATTTTCAAAGTCAAAAGACGACAGTTCCCAGATACGATTATCCATCCATTTCAATAATATATTCAACCCACTAAATCACTTCTATGCTTCTGAAAAGACGAACACTAGCAACACATTTTTAGGTAGCTGTGCTTGAAAACTGTAATTTAATGCAAATTTGATGGAATGTAAAAAAATAAAATCTATAGCTAAGAAACTAGAAACAAAATTCTACTTGAAAAATACAGTCCAGGCTTTTTGTGTTTAGTCCTGGTACTTCAATCCTTAGCAGAGCCTTTCTCTGCTGGCTGATAAGGCTTTCAGGGCATAGCAGGTTTGAAAGTTTTCAAGAGTGCAAATATTTGGGGTTTTTTCAGTTACTTTGATGCAGGTTTTTTCTATCTTCTCTGTATTTACATCTTTAACTTTCATATTGTAAAAAAAAAAAAAATCTCTTTAAGAAAATACAGTTTACTGCATAATTTAATAGACATTTTATTGCTGTATATATTTAAAAACTTGGACGGATAGTTAACTTTTCAAAATTAACTGGTATAGCTGTACTGGTATATCCCAATATTCAAGTGACATAAAATCAACATAACAATAATGCAAATGACATTAGAAAAACAAGTCCTGTGATTGACCACTCTCTGCAAATGAAAAAAACCACCAATCAATTATGTCTTCTGCAAAAAAATAAAAAAATTATGTTCACGTTTGTAGAATGAAGCGAGTCACAGTATTATGTTTTGTTCTAAAGAATTCAAAGTATTATGTTTTGTTCTAAAGAATTCTTCCTCTGTAATTATTATAAGCAGGCATTTTCTTTTAATTGTCACATTTGGTTCAACTTAGATATTAAGTAATTTAGCCTTTGTAGCACAGTGGCCAATCAATACTGACCAAGTGATGCTACAGATGAAATCTCTAATACTCAGATTAAATTCTGCATATATTACCTTCGTCCAGCCAGAATCCTTCTGTATCTTACGAAGAGTGGCAGGAGTGAGAGTCTCTCCTCACTCTAGGGTTATATATATATACATGTGCATTCCCTCTCTTTCCTTGTCAATATTTATTGCCAATAAATGACATCAGCTTTGGGGCTGCACATTTTAGTGCAGAACTTTTTTTAAGGACCAGGTGACTGAAAATGAACCAATCCAACTACACTGTTCTAGATTTTTTTTCTTGTCACCAGGGCAAGGTGGAAGGCCTGTTCTTTTGCAGCACTTTGACTTCAACTTTGCCAAGATACTCGTAGTCTGATCAGCGGCTGCAATGCTGATGTTCTGGTCACAAAATGAAAGCTTTAGTTTAGGGATGGCTGCTTTGTGATTGTCTTTTCTGGCTCTGGAAAAAGAGTGGGATAAATATTCTGAGGCAGAGACGTAAGTTCTCAACTCACTTCGTGGCCATGCACGTAAGGACCTGCACACTGGGCAACACACTGATGTTTTCTTCCAAGTGATTCCTGAACTTCCATTTGCAAAATAAAATTTACATTGCATTAGCTCGCTGAGGCCAAAGACTGTGACACTAGGCATTATGGTACACACAATTCACCCCATGTGCTGCTCAAGACCTACCCACTTGAAGAATGCCTGCAGGCATACACACCTTCCCCCTTTAGTCTGCAGAGATGTGCAGCTTGTGTTTGATTTTTGTGCTCCAGCGCAGCATCACTCAGCTCATTTTTCTTTTTGCAGAAGCTTTGCTTCCACTCCTTTATAAGGGAATATCACAAAGTCACCCTTGACAGGTCCTCAATGCTTAACTCTGCCCTATTTAAACACAACCTGCCTTGTTTCCTTCCATGCTGCCTGTTGGCTTTTAGAAGGCATAAAGCCTCTGCACATCTCATTCTTTTACTGCAGTTCCCTTCCTCATCCCTTGCCTTTGCTGTGATGCCTTGCCCACGGAGCACCATTCTCCTTCTGAAGTTGAACTTGCTGTCCATAGTATAACTCAATATTGTTCCATTCTTCCCTGTTTTCTGTGGTATTTCTGCAGCTGTATGCTGTTGCCAGCATTTTAATATTGGATTATAATTCCTTTCTAACACAGCTGGTTTTGTTCTTTCTTTGTATAGTGGGCAGCACTACGGGAAGTCGCTTGTGATAAGGTTTCCCATATCCGTCCATGTTCTGAGATAAGGGTAGGTTTTTATCTGAAATGCTTGTAGCAACTTTGATGAGACCAGGGTTATCACCATCAGAAAGCCTAATAAACTGCCTACCATAGTTTTTAAGACTGCCTCTCTATTGACTGTGCAGGGAGGCAGTCTAGGACCTCCAGATACTCAATGTCTTGGGAGATAGTTGCATTATTTTACTCCATCCACTGTACTCAGTAATTTTCATTAATTTTCTACAGTCAACTGAGCTTTATTTGTATTGTTAAAATGAAATACTACTATTGCAAGTATTTCTTTAAAGCATGACACACCTGTTTAAATAGTGAGATCCATTTGTTCTATAAAGAATGTCTGTCAGATATGCTACAGTTCATGTTCTATGGGTAAAATAATTGGGAAGAAAACAAAGATTAATAAAACTGACATCCGGGACCATGGTGAAAAGATTAATATAGCATATCAGTTCCCACTTCCTCATGTGGACTACATGAAGGGGTGGAGTAATTTAATTTAAAAAGAATGCAAGAATTGATTCCACAGGGTTCTGCAAATATATATATAATGTTTAAGGAGATATCTATGGAAAGTTCTTTAAAAAATCAGAGGTTTGACTGTGGAAGTACTTCTTCCAGACCTTATATAAACCTGAACTACAAGAATCTGATTTGAGCTGAAGTGATGAAGGCAATATTCCAGTTTCTTCAGTTCCACTGAAGTTAATGACAGTTTAGCTAGTGTCTGATTAAAAATCATGGTGTTCTGTGTGGCTTATGCTTTGCATAGATCTTTTTCTTAGTTATAAAAAACACCTTACGGACCTGATCCTCTCGGCTAACTTTGTTTTGCATAAAGGAACATTGTTCATTTCCTCCACACAATTCAACTCACCTTCCACTCCACATTATTATTAGGGAGATAAACAATTCACACAGTGCTTGTTGGATGGGGGTAAATGCCATACAAAAAATCCAGCCTAGGCAAAAGCAGGGCACATAAATGTAGAAGCTATGAGTCTCTTTGAAGGCCATTGGACTACCAGGGATGAGAATCTGGCTATAGATTACTTGCAAATTGGAAATTTTGACTACATCACGACTGTAACACCCGAGCACCGTTTTTGAACTGGAGGAGGCATGTGTTCAGCCAGCGTGGAGAGCAGGTAGAGCAAATCCGCCCTCCTCAGAGAAACACACTATTCAATGTCTGTCCTTGTGTTTGGAGAGCAAAGCTACTCACCAGACTGGCAACGAAACTGCTCATCGTTTGTTGTTCTGCATTGGCTTTGTTGCTGAGTTTAAACCTCTGCTGAACACAGCTTATCAGATCTGCAGTGGTGAGGGATGAGGAGCAACTGAGAAAGATTTTCTGATCTCTTGCTTTGAAATAAAAAGGGAGAATTTCAAGGTTCTGTGACTTGTAAACAGGAGTTCATTACGCTTACATTCTTTCTTAGAGAAATCAGCACCCTAGAAACAGAGCACAGGAGAGGAAAATATAGAGAATAGTGGGTTTAAATTTTTTTTTAAGGATAGAGGTAATCTTAGAATCATAGTATCATAGAATCAC
>NW_010270271.1:0-17005 GCF_000690775.1 Eurypyga helias | reverse complement strand
GCTCTTCCGTGGGCTTGTCCAAACGTTCCACGCGGCGTGCAGATGTGGAGGAATAAAAGATCTCCAGCCTGTTTTTGTCGATAATACGAGAAACTTCGTCTTAATCTTCCCACGAGTTGATGTCGGCAAGCGATACTCGCGTAGCTCGGGCGGTCAGGCTCTGGCCTGCCGTCAGGCCCTGCTTCCCGCCCTGCCCGGAGCAGAACGGGAGCGCGGGGCAGAGGGAAGCACCTTACCGAAGTACTTCTTAACCATCCGTCTCTACCTGCGCCCGGTTATGTTTACTAAAGTGCCATCTGCGTTGACGTTTCAATTCGTCCTGCAAGTTAAAGCTGGTTCCTGTGGTGCAAACCACTAAATTAGATAAGCGTTTAACTTACAAGTACCTGTTTTCATACAGAAATGATGTAATTATTTTAGGCACAGACTGCAAATAATGACGCAGGTGGCAGATTGTCCATCAAAAAAGATGAGATTGATCTTCATCAAATCAGTTATGATCAGCTGTTTGCTATTACACTTGATAAGACTTGTAAAGCCTCTTCATAAAGGAAATGACTGGAAAAATAAAGAAGGGGAAAAAAAGAGGTGACATTGGTCAGCATAATAAACAGTAGGTTCTTGCTGCTGAGACTTCACTGCTACTGAGTCAGTAAAGAACAATTTGAAGAAGTGTTTTGAAGGTGGCAGTTGCTGACCAGGAATTCCTCCAAGGGATAAAGAAAATGCAAAGGTGTTTGAAAATCTAGTAGATAAGATGATCTGGAACAATGGGCTGCTCAGAGAGGAGTTGTGTTTTCACTACTAACTGAAGTGATTCTGTAAAGATATCTATTTGCTGTGGAAATGAAAGGAGGTCCCAAGGAATTAAAGTGTGACATACCTGAAGCATTCAATTTAGGAAATTATATTTGCTGGAGTTCTCACGGATGTGGGAGTTTAGATCACATCTATCAAGATTTGAGAAAGAGAAAATTTTTAATCAGTAAATGGAGACAATATTTAGAGTCTAGATGAGCGTTTTACTTCTCTGGATGAAGAAAACAGGTTATGTGTTAGATATTCATGGAGAAAAATTACTACTGTCCACATGGAAGAACACAGAGAAAGCACTGTACAGTAGTGTCACCAGCAGTAATTGAGAAACAGGAGGAGTTATTAGGTGAAGAGTGAAAGTTTTATTTTAGCTTTGCCACGCTTGAGTCATACACAAGATGTGAATGAGCCACCAGGATTGCAGTATGGACAAAAAGCTTCAGGTAGATCTGGGGTTCTCAGCACAGCAGCCGTGCTATATTTGTAGAAGAGATTATCCTGAGATACGGAAAAGGCCAAAGGCACAAACAGCCAAAGTGGGAGATGAAGATACTTAGCCAAGTACGAGGATTGCAAAAGAGGCATTGTGGAAAGGAAGAAGTCATAGAAGCCACAGAAGGAAAAGCCGTGGTCAGCTGCATAAGGGACAAGTGAAAATTCAGATGTGAATGAGCCCAGGCCAAGATGGGAAGGTAAGATATGTAGATGAGAGACCAGGAAAAGGAAGCAGTGTAAGGAAACATGGTTTGTTGGTCTTGTAACCAAAAGAAAGAACAAAAAGCTCCAGACAAGCAAAAGAAACCCTCTGCTGACTTCCTGATTTTTCCTCTCTGAACAGGCTGCTCTATCCTGCAGCATTCTTGACTGGATTCACTCTGCCCAGGCAATTTATTCCCATCATTAATAATTCCCAGGAGCCTATCCCTAGGGATAATAATTAAGCAGTGCCATGTTATGTTCCTAGGCTCTGGAGCTGTGTCTCTACTATTGAATTCCTATTCTTTGTAACAATTTCAGCTTGTGCCCCACAATTACTGGGCATAGTTTGAGGGATTACCATCAAACAGCTAGGGGCTGTTGCCAGTAGGCAGTTTGGCGATGCCGACGGTGTGCTGGGGGGTAGGAGAATTTAGCAGTAAGGACTTTGACCCAACTCTTCCGGTCGGCTTGAAGGCCACAGAATGGTCCTGGTTATTTAAGGTAATAGATGGACATAACCTACATGCTTACTGCCTCTACTGGAACTTTTAAGGGTTCTGCCGATTTCACAGAGAGTTCATCATAAACACTTCTCAGTAATTTTAAAAACTTAATTGAAGTGTGACATGGAACTTTCCAAAGCAAGAGTTAGAACAGCATGTAGTAATTAGAACTCTTTTTGCTCACTCTCAGGTCTTTCAACCAAAAACCCCTAGTGTACAAAATAGGTTTAAAAAAGTAGCTTGTTCCACACTTGGCTTTGGAAGATCTTAAAATCCAAAGCTAAAATTGCACTATAAATGCATCCCCAGAATCTGAGCAGTAAAAACTTCTGGAGGGAATGATTAAAGTTGTGTCAAAGTGCCTTTGCAACAGTGGAGGAAACTTAAGAGGACATGCGGAAGGGAATCAGCGTTGGCCTATGACTATTGCCTTTAGACAGTTTGGATGTGACCGCTGTGTGCCAGAGGGTGAGATGATAACAGGGATCATGGCTAATTGCCTTTATGTCATATGAGAGGTTTATGAGATGTTAACCTTTTTAAAAATTGAGTGTGGTGTGTGCTTGCAGGCTCTGCAGTGGGGTCTGGGTAAGGTCCATGGACCCTTCTTGAGTCTCAGAGTGCCCTCCACTGACTTAAGCTGTCTCAGGGAGCCCTCAAATCCCTGATGAAAACCTGAGGCTCATTTCTAGAGTTTTCAAGGCAGGAGGTTTTAAGGTGGGCACAAAACATGATGTGGTGTGTAGGGGGACCTCTTGTTCCTATCCTCCTGATAGTTCTGTCTGTTCTCTCCCATTCCCTGAATTAACATGGCCTCATCTAGAGGCAGCTCTGTGTGGACGGCACCAGTGCAGTGAGAGGTGAACATCCATCCTCCCACCAAGGTCATAATCCAGTGAGGTGCATGGTCTGTGTCATGCAACAGGGAGAGGCAACATAGTTCCCAGCATTCATTTAGATGCTGTGTTCATCTTGAGAAATGGACTATCAGGAATGTTTGCCATGGAGAGAATACCTTGGGTCATTTACCTGAGACATTTGAGGAAGGTAGGCCTTGGAATTGAGAAGATGGTGATATACATATATGTTTGCATTGTTAATGTCAATATTGGGTTTATTTCTGATGTCTGAGTAAGGATAATCTTAGATTTCAGACTTAAGAGATTCTGGTATGAAGAATATGCATTCTTAACGTATCTTGAGGGAACATGACAAGGAAACCGAAAAGGGACGTTTTCTCTCTACAGCTTGTTCTTCACACCTGACTGAGTGTTAGCTTAAGCCTCTTGCCTCAGCTGCAGCAATAGAGGCTCTGGAAGAGGGGACTCTTAGGCAGTAAAAGATAGATAATGATGAATGTGGTTCTTGGTGGTTCTCTCGATGTTTACATGTATATCTAGATACAGAAATTGTCTATATACACATACTCTTCTGTGACGGCAAAGAAAATATTAAGTCTAAATTCACACTTGCTGAGGTTTTTGTGCAATTTTAATATCTCATTTCCATTTTGTTCTGAGAGGAGAAAGTGGAATTGCCTTAAAACACTCACAAGATTGTTATTGCAAACCCTCACATTTTTCTATTGAATCTCTTCATATTTGTTGGATATTGTGAAAATGCATATTTCAGTTTCATTTGCAAAAAAAACCCCAACACCCTTAAACCTGAGAATATCTGATGAATTTAGAAAAAAAAATACTTTTAAGAGAGTGTGTTTTAAAACAAATCTGTTATTTTTAGAGCTTGAGTTGCTTGATGCTGGCAATATTTTCCAGGATCCCAAATTGCCTCCAGCTTTTAATATTTAAGTGTCTTTCAGGTCTTGTAAGTTGGCCAGTGTTGCCTAGCATACCGCAAAGCAGGTTCTCCATGGAAAAATCTCTAGTTGCAAATAAAATTTGAGTCAACAAGTTTCTTGAACTAGTCAGGTTTTATTTTGAGAGGATGAAAATCAAGTAAGAAGTTCAAGAGCTAAATAAGTGGGATGGAAATGGTACAAATTAACATGTTGTTCAGAGGGAAAATGGAGAAGGGTGGCAATGGAACAGTTTGACAGAAAGGAGGGAGAAATCTGTGAGACAGCAGTAACTGGATAACAGGTGAGGCTGCTGACTGGATGGAAGAGGGATTGCTGTTCCCTTTCCAGAAATAAGACAAAAGCAAGCACAGCTCACTTTCAGGAAGATAGTGGGAAGATCATAGTTTTTTTATGGACTTTTAAGATTAAATTTGTTTGCTCAGATGCCTCTGGGGGCTGTTTGTCTCTCAAGGGTCAACTGTCCCCTCTTCTCCCCAACAAAAAAAAGCTCCCCTTACCTATGCTTAAATTTGCTTAAGTTTAAGCCAGTCAGAATTTATGGAAGCCTCACTGCATAGCTTTGGCATGTTGGCATGTTGTTTTGCTGTGTTCTGGGTCTGGCAGGTTGATCAATTCAAACTGAGGTACTGGAACAGGAATAAGCAGTAGCAAGGAAAAATCGAAGAGCCAAGTCTTAGGATTTGTAGTACGATATCTAAATGTCTTATTAAAATGACAACTAAGAAGGCAAACCAAAGAACTGGAGAACATAGATAGTAGACAGTCTGAATGGAAAATTGCTGCCTGAGAGTCCTGTTGATTTCCATATATCATACTCGGTTTTCATGCAAAACAATTCCTTTCCAAAGGCCAGTGGTGACTTAATCTCTAAAAAAAAGCTAAATTAATTCCTTATTGTATGTATCTGTTAGTTAAAATGTTTCTGCAGGCAGTAGTAGGTCTTTGCTGCTGTTTGATCCCACTCAAAATGTTTGATTAGCCCTTACAGAGCTGTATTGCAGCATAAAATAATTATTTCCACCGAAGATGCAAAATAATTTAGCTCCCTGTTCTCCTCAGCTATGTTAGTTTTGCAAGGCTAGTAGAAATGTTAATAAGTAGTAGAGCTTTTATTTTTGTAACCAAGTCAGCAGATCTTATCCTGGCTATCTATGGGGAGTAGATCTGATGAGTAAGAAGGTGCTTTTTTTGTATCATTACTTTACAGAGGATCACAATTTGAAAATGGTTGTGACATAACTAGGTCACATCTGAAATTTTTCTATAAGCTGCATAAAATAAGAAGTTGAGGTAGCTGCTTTTGTCAGAAGATATATTCTTAGAGCTGTAGTGAATCATATAGTTGAGAGGTTTGCATATTGTAGTTAACTGAAAATTGTACAACAGTCATAAATCTAACTGATTAGTAGCCCTTCAGTATCTTAAATCTGTTGCTTTTAAATAACAACAAAGTAAGAATTAGGTTATATATGCATGTGCATCACATACTGTGTTTCTTCTGCTCTTGCCTTTGTTTTAGAAGTTTGATTGTGGGCATACTATACTGCAAAGAATATCATGTCCCAGGGTTTGGCTGTTATGAGTGTTGGAGCAAAGAAAATAGTAGGAGAAGTTTCAGAAATGGTAAAGCTGTATTTCAGCTGCCTGTAGTTCCAGTACATAATAAACCATTTTCAGATTTTGATGCATGTTTTAACTTCTGGTTGGAAACAGGAATGGAATGATTCAGAGATCATGCAGATTGCTAGCTGGCCTGGGAAATTATAATAAACCATATTTCATAAGCTTACAGGGTTTACTTTAGGTAAGAATCCTTATGCTGCCTTTATATCAATCAGTGGGAGTGTTGGCTGATCCTTTCTGCCAAATATCCTCCAATCCCAAGCAATGGAAAAAAAATATAGTTCTGGGTATGATACAGATCAAGTGAGAGCATCTGAAGTCTGGGCTTCTGCTTTGGTTCAAAATATTGGAGGTTTTCTTACAGATATTCTGATTTATCTTAATGGTTATGGAATATATTTTAGGAGTTGGGCAATTAGTCACACATGATCTAGAAGGGTTAATCCAAAGGCCACTTACAGTCTGCAAAACCTAATGCACCAACATTAGACCAAATGTTAAATCCCTTGGTGTATGCCTACAGTATATGTGTACCTCACTGGTACACATGCCAGGGACAGGTACAGCACGCTGCTAGACTTTTGTACACAGTTCATTTGTCTGAACTACATTTAATTTAGTTTCATTCAGGTTATTCAAATATGACATGAGTGTCTAAGATGATAGCTGGATTGTTATTTTTATGAACACTAGTCAAATTAGCTTTTATTGCGCTAAGAACTCCAGTTTTTCTGTTTATTTCTCTTCCCTCAGAGTAGGGCCAGAACCTGACTGACTGAGAAGACAGAAATATCCAGAGAGGTGTAAACAAGCATTTGGGAGGGCAGAGAGCAAGAATCTCTTAAAGCAGAGAATCTCTTAAAGCCACTGATGGAAAAAGTTTTTAATTCTTTTGGCAGCTGATCTGCTTTGAGAGATTTTTCTCCTCTTGCTTATTTTTCCATCATCCCTGCTGGACATTTCTGCCCCACTAGTTAAGTCAAATGCCAAATCAAATGTCAGTATGGCTGTGCTCTAACTGAGGGGTAATATTTCCCATTGTGAAGGCAGGGCAGAAACAATTGGAGTTTTATGTCATTTTTAAGCGCCAGTGCTGGTTGTGTTACAAGACAAAATATGTAAATCGGGTGTCAATTAGTCATGTAGAAAATTCCTACAAATTGAACAACTTGCTAGACATTCTCTTCAAAAAGGAGGAATTTGGGCAGATTAAATTAGGGGGAACTTTATTCCCTGGCTTTGATTTTTTTCTGAAAGCGTTTCCTCCTGATCTTGAGAGCTGCTGAGTTTAAAGAACAAATAGATATGCTTATTGTCAGCAGGGTTCAGTGGTGGCCTTTTCCATGTTGTTTTAGGCCCTTGCATGGGTTTTGTATATTTCTATGTTGTATCCTGAAAAAGTCTGGTTTTTTTTCTCAAGACATGCACATTTATAGTAAAACATCTTTCTAGCTAGACCTGTGTGTGCACACAGTAAGTTAGGGACAAAATGTCAGCTCAACAGAAATAAAATTTTCAGTTAATGAAAGTCGAATCCAAGTGCGAATTCCAGGTTTGCATAACAAACAGCTTGAATTCTCTGTGGTTTCTGAGTACTTTATATTTTCCTAACTAATTAGCTTTTATATTACTCAAAGTAAATGTTTATCATTAGACACTGCAGGATCTATCAATCAGGTTTTTTTCATGAACTTCAGTCAGGATGACTGGAATGGGTATCACTTAAGTGGAGAGAGTAACCTGTTTCAGCAGCATGAGTTGTGTTGCTGCTATTTTCCCATTGTTGAAATGTGTGAAAGCTGGAAAGTTCAAGTATTTCCCATAGAGCAGATACAGTCTGGATAAATCAAAATAAAATAGCAGTTGAATATATTTGGCTATCCAAGGTGCAGCACAAGTGATCCCTGCAAAGGAAGAAAAAATTATTAACATTTTAAAGGTATCTTATAGGAAAAAAAAAAAGCCTTTTACCTAACTTGGCTAATAAATTACTTTAAATACATGACTTTGTGGCATTAAAGTATTTGTATGTTTCTGTAAACTCACATTTTAAAGGCATTAATCAAAAACATACAAAAGAGATGGTATTGGTAGCAGTGCAAAAAGCAATATTACAGACATGGATTCACACTGCAAAATCCTCTGCTTATTATTGGCAAATATATGTCTTGATGAAGCCATGAAACACACTTTGATTATTTTACTAAATCAATGGCTCAGACAAGAATTTCATGCTCCACTAAATGTGATTTTGTACACTGAATATTGGCCTTAAAATAAAATTTAAAAAATGAGCTTTGTCCTCATCTGTTTTATTTATTGTTGCTGTTCTTTGGAAAGTACCAATAAAAGTTGCTTATTTTCAGAGCAGAGAGCATATTGCATCTTTCGCAGTGAGAATTTCTTCCCACGTATTTGTAATATTTGAGCTGAATAAATGTTAGCAAGGGAAAAAACACCAAATAACCTTTTCTTAAATGGTATGGCTAGGTTTATAAACATACTGGACAAACTAAGACTGAATTGATTCTTCCTAGTCTTTTACTTCATACAAAAGAGCTTCTGGCTCTATGTGATCCCTGGCAAGATTCTCTTCCATCCGAGAGGCCAAATGCCTCTCCAGCGCACAGTGGGCTTGGTTTGTGGCTTTGGTAACAATTGTGCTATGTTGCCTTGAGTCCTGTTGGAAGGTTAGGCACTCTATAAGCTTTGGTTATGCAGAGTTTCTCAGTGGCCATTACCTGATGCAATGTCTTGCTGTTAGGCAGGTACTCTGTAGTCACCCTTTGCAAACAAAGAGCAAGGAAGAAAAGTATGTCTGCTCCTACCTAGTGTTAGCAACATGATGGTCAGGTTTAAACACAGGTTTTTAAACATGTTTAACTACCTATATTTCAGAATGAAGACCTTTCTCTGGTTTATCTAGCCAAAAGGTTTCAGATTGCTTATATAACCTAATGGCTGGAATCCAGTCATTATGTTAAAACTCTCATTCCAGACATTGTTCTCATTAAGCACAAAAGTGGAGAAAAGGAATTTTTTCATGACATGAAAAAAGAGGAATTCTGTTAGTAAAAGGTCAGTTTCTCAGAATAAAAGGCACAACTGTCTACAATGCAGAAAATGTAGAAATGCTTAATGATGTCGTGGTTGTAATTTACAAGAAATGTGGATGCCTCCATATATATGAACGATAAAAAACTTTTGCCCCACAGTGAAAAGCGTAAAAGGACTACTTTTTAGCATTAAATGTTATTATGTAAGCAGGTTGAAATAAGTCATCCCAAGAGGTTCTTAACAAACGGATTTTGAGTGAAAATCTGCAAAGTTCCAGGTAATCAGGAGAATGACCTGCCACTCTTGTCAGGGATGAGAGATTTGGGAAATTATATATAAGACAGCTGTTTAGGCACAGAACCTCAAGAAAGTAACTGTTAGTTACTGATAATGGATAATGGTCCGCTGATAATGGACTTCAACAGAGAATTAAATGCTGAGAATACAGTTAATGTTCACCAGCATGATTTCATAGAAATTAGGTCTTGTCCAATGAATTTGATGCTGTTCAGAAGGACTACCAGTGTAGCTGATAAAGGTGACAGCTGTGTTGGCACACTGTTGTAAGGCATTGGACTTAGTGACCCTAATTAAAAAATGATTGCTCTTCAACAAGAGTAAATTCAGAATGGGTTAACTAGTAATACGCAAAAAGTATTTGCGAGCAAAATCAAATTTAATCAAGTGAGATTATATAGAGATCATTCTGGGTACTTCACTTAGAACCTAAAGGAAAAGTCACTGTCTGAAATAGTGAGAAAACTCATGGAGCAGTAAGTGATGGAAATTTACTTACACAAAATGATTTGGATCATGTTGTCAGCTGGTACAATAACCGAGTTACTGCAACTCATGTTAATTCAGGTGTGGGAATGAGTGCTCACTGCTAAAAAGGACTTTCTTGAAAGGGGAACCTCCCCAGAAATCCAGTTACCTCTGTTAGACCTGCCTGTGAATGTCCTCTGTGTGGTTCAGGGCAGCACCAGCAAGAGATAATGCTGGTGCTGAGAACACCATCATGTGTTGCAATCAACTCGATGCGTGCATCTATTACCTCTAAGCAAATTATCTTTGCTTAGAGAGTGTGCTAGGACAGTGCTATCCTGTATCCATCCCTACTTCTCCATTTAAATCCTTCTTCCACACGCTTCTTATTAAATAAGCGCTCACTTCTGGTGTTACTGTGTAGCCCCAAAAATTCACGGAGGAAAGGAGAGGGTGGTGCAGGAATCAGTGAAATACATACAAGTTTGAACGAATTTTGATTAATCAAATAAATAAGCTTAGCTTGATCTTTATACATAGAAAAGTGGTTGTTCTGTTTGAGGCATAGGGCTATGTATCAAAGTGTGAGGCTGTCATGTGAACACAGTCTGCTATCTGTGGGGAACCAGTGTGTCACTGAGAGCTGAGAAACCCCCTGAGATAGGTAGCAAGAAGGATATATGAAAAATATTTCCCTCAACCTGTGTTTTGCTTCTGAGCCCTGAGCCGCTCCATCCTTTTGTGCTGGCACAGGCGTTTACAGAGCTGCTTGGTGAACTAGATGGGCGTATCGGTCTCGGTTAGTTTTAAGTCAGATCATCTCCCCAGTCCTTTACACTGCACAGCCACACAAATATTTGTGCGCACACAAGAAGGATATATGAAAAATATTTCCCTCAACCTGTGTTTTGCTTCTGAGCCCTGAGCCGCTCCATCCTTTTGTGCTGGCACAGGCGTTTACAGAGCTGCTTGGTGAACTAGATGGGCGTAGCGGTCTCGGTTAGTTTTAAGTCAGATCATCTCCCCAGTCCTTTACACTGCACAGCCACACAAATATTTGTGCACACACGAGGCGATGACAAGGAGGCGATGACAAGGAGTGGGCCTGTGCAGAAATGGGAAGCTGAGAGACTGGTGGTGGCTAGATGCCTTGTTTTATCCATGATGCTATTTTATCCCGTCTTGAAGTGCTCATGAAACTAAAGTTAGATATTAAATTCAGTATTTACAATGTGATGTAGTGAGATACTAGTCCTTGTTATTTGCAGATTTTAGTAGAACAATGCAAACATTGGTGATAATACTGCTGACAAGTTCCAATCCTTTATAATGCTCAAACTGAAGTCAGGCCGAGTAGAATATTTTCCTGAGAAGGATGTCACTGCTGACTGTTAGCTATCTGTCCCTTGGGTTTCTGTGTTAGATATTCCTTGGCTACGCAGCATGATCTTTATTAATAGTTCTTACTTTGCTTCTTTCAGTATATGGTATGCAGTTCTGGAGACAAGCTTGACATAATTTATCAACATGTTTAAACTTTTATTGCGGAATAAGAATTCACTGAAGTGTGTAAAGCTTAATCTGAGAGTGAAAACATAGTTTGTACAGAATAAGGGAGACTCCACAAAGATCTAGTCAGTGATACACAGGGTGCTTCAAATTTATATTCTCTGTTCTGAACAGAAGTTAAACATACGGAGAAGTCTGTACAGTCATGGCCCGAGCATGCGTTTCTGGTCCTTGTAGTTCTTCACCCTAAGGGCTTCATCAGTAGCATTTTGAGGTGTGCAAGTATCAGCTCAATAACATTTATATGTTTAAATTACTTCATTTGCTCCAATTCAGTACTACTGTACATTTTTATGGCCAGGATGCATTCAAATCTTGGATAATTTGTTCATTCCTAGTTGAAAGGGTGACTAGAATTGCAGCCATGTTAAGCATGTCCACTTTCCTGCAGGTTCTTTACAGTTAACTCTCATTATTTGGTCAAGACTCTCCATCTTCCCTGAGTTTTTCGTGAAAATTATCTGTACGTGACAAAATTCAAGCTTAAGCAGCTAGAAAAGATTTTTACAAGAAAAAATGGAATCTTAACTTTTTGCCTAGAAGGCCACTTCCAACACTTTTAAATCTAAATTTGAATTTAGAAGATGCACAGTGAATTAGTTGCAATGCATTAGGACTCCAATAGGAAGGGGTTTGCATACTGGCAAAATAGGTCAAAAGATGAAAGGAACTGGCCCCTTATATAAAGGATCTTGGAAAGTTAATCTCTTACTTTTTTACCCCGATATTAGCACTCAGAATTTAACTGTTTTCTTATGTTTTTTAGTTGTGTTTGTGTTACCTTTTTTTTTTTTTAATCCCTGAACTGCACCTTATTACTCAATTTTGGGTGAAATTTGATTGTTGTTGTCTGGGTTTTGGTTTTGCTTTAATTTCTGCCTATAAACTTCACAATTTAACATTTTACTTTAATCTTTTTAACTACTCGCTGCCTATAAACTTCACAATTTAACACTTTAATCTTTTTAACTACTCACTTGACAGCTCCAGTCACTGGCTTGAATGTACCTAAGGAGTATCTTTACTAAGATGTATGTGAGGATAGAGATGCATCTGAACATCTGTGGGGCGCAGACCCAGAAGTTCATTGAGCAAGCGTGTTTCTCTTTCCAACACCAAATTCCATTATGAATGTTTGATACATGGATGGCTATACAAAATTTTTTTTGTATATATTTGCATTTTCACCTCTTTGACAATACTTTCTCACTTGATTTTGACAAAACACTCTTTTTCAGACTCGTTCTAAGAATTACTTGAAATGTAATTTGAAAACAAAAGAAAACCCTTTTACTTTAGTTCTTTTGCTTTATCATATAACATTTATAAAAGGAGATGTTTTGTTTAATTTTTGGAGGTAGCAATAGATCCCTTAGAAAATACTAACACGTTAGTATTTTTTGTCCTTGGGAAGAAGATGTATTTTCAGTTTGTCAAGGTATAAATTACTCAGGTTTATTGCAGTCTATATAGCGCATAAATCTCACCCTGCTAATTGTTTAGCCACCCATGTTTAGGGCCACAAAACTGGTGAAGGGTCTGGAGAATATGTCTTATGAGGAGCGACTGAGGGAACTGGGCTTGTTTAGCCTTGAGAAGAGGAGGCTGAGAGGAGACCTGATCACTGCCTACACCTACCTGAAAGGAGGTTGTGGAGAAGTGGGTGTTGGTCTCTTCTCCCTAATGACAGATGATCGGACGAGGGGGAATGGACTCAAGCTGTGCCAGGGGAGGTTTAGATTGGATGTGAGGAAGAAGTTCTTCACCGAAAGGGTTATCACACACTGGAACAGGCGGCCCAGGGAGGTGGTGGAGTCACCATCCCTGGATGTGTTTAAGAGATGGGTGGATGAGGTGCTGAGAGATATGGTTTAGTGGTGGACAGATACAGTTGGACTGGATGATCTCTAAGGTCTTTTCCAACCTAGTGATTCTATGATTCTATGAATCTGTGAAGAAAGAAGTATATGTGGCTTGCATTTCTAATGTGTGCAAATAAAACTTGGACTTTTTTTTTTCCCTTTTACATATTGAAAAGCAGCAAAAAAAGAAAGAAACATACTTTTCCCAAGTCTGCTTAAGGTTTCTTGGACTTGATTCATCATTAGATTTATACTGAGGATGAATTTGGCTTCTGTATTTTTCCTGTCCTACGTGTATTTTCCAACTCAAACCAGTCCTTTTTTTACTTTTTATTCCAAATATTTGCTTCTAAGCCTTTTCCTAGCCTTCTCTTCATTGTCAGCATCTGTTTTTCCTCCTTTCCTCTTACCTTTCCGTTTCTTTGAGTTGATCTCTTTAAACATTTACAGTTTCAGAAAGTTTCCAATCTGCCATTACTAGTAAGGTCTTAAAAGAATTCCTCATCTAGAAACATCTAAGTAGGACATTGTTGCTTCATCAAAAGATTAAAATATTTTTCTAATTATGTGTCAATTTCAATTGCAAAGCTCTTAGAGAAATCCTTGGTTTGGTGGTCATTTCTTTAAATACATTGCAGTGAGAAAGACAAGGGTTGCGAGTGTCAGCACGATATGCCTTCAAACTGTTCAGATTTGATTGCATTGCATTATAGAATGCTTCATTACTAGTTTAACCTCTCAAAGGTTTTCAGCTGCTGTTTTATTTAGCTATACCGACTATACTGCCTACAGCAACTCCAGGCAATGATTCCCCCAGTGGCATGCATGAGCTGCCCTGCTCTACTGCAAAAATACATTATGGCTGAATTTGCCCTCAGAGTTTGGAAAGATCTAAAGTCTTTGGAGACTAAAAATGTGTTTTTTCTTTGTTTTAGCTGGCAGTATGAGCCTCTGGCATTTTAAAGTGCAAGTCATTAGCGTCCACAAGGGTGATGTTAATATGTCTGTGTTTCAATCTCAGGACATTTTCCAGTTGCTTCTGCCACAGCAATCTCTGCCATCTCAGTGCTTTTTAGGCCCCTTGTGAATTCAAGTAAGCTTTGCAATGCCAGTAAGAATCACTGTAGACTTTGGCTGAAACCAGTTGCTACCTGATTTATTCCTTTTGCAGTAGTTGGCAGTGAGGTTCAAAGTCATTCAGAGCTGCTTGATGGTTGAGGGGGAAGCATGTGGAGATGAAGAGAAAGGGGGATGTAATGTTTAGAAACATTAAACACAATAAAAAGAAAAGCGAGAGGATTTTGGACTACCTCGATTTTAGATTTTTAAAATTTATTTTCTTAAATTGAGGAGCTATGATTTAGCTTTATAATAATACTCAGCTGCGCATACAAAATCCCGACAACAGTGATAACATGGCATCTAGAAATAAAAGCTAACTAAGGGATCAATTGAAGCAGTCGAAAGCATAGCCTGAGGGACGAGATGACAGTCCTAATTGACGAGAAGGATGGAATCTGTCAACGAAGGTAATGCCTTGCGGGAAATGCAGTAAGGCAACACACAGAGATCAAGGGCTGACCCCTCTCACCCAGCGTGTAAGTGCCGAGTGTGGATGTACAGCGTGTTTGGTCAATTGCTGCTTGCTTTCACTGGGAGGAATGTCAGAAATACTCCACCTTCCCTTTTAGATTGCTTTACTGTATTCCCTCCAGTTCCCAGCTCGGGCCTAATCCCAGCTCCCGCAACTAAAAGGAATGTAATCTAATCAGAGGGATGGGGCAGAAGAAGAAGAGAGGCCTGAATGTGAAGACAACCGAGCGAAGCTGAAAACATAAACATTTTGGCAAGCATTGCTATTTTTAGGCATTGCTATTTTTAGGCATTGCATTTGGTGTTAGGGAACACCAAGTATGGTGCCAAGTCAGTAGTGCCTGGGGTTAGATCGCAAGGTTTCACAGTCATTGCTTATCCCCACTGTGTAAAAGGACGGGGGGCTAAGAAATACGGTTTCTCTCTTAGTTTTCTTCTGATTCATTATTGGGTTCCCCCTAAATGTCTTTAATTTAAAGAACTCTTCAGGGTTATTCTCTCCATCTCCAAGCAGAGAGGGTCTCTGGCAGAGGTCGGGCATGGTCCTGCCAGTGTGGCCAGACATGGGTTTTTCAGAAAAGAGCGGGAAGAGTAATCTGCACACATGTGCCCATGGCCATGTGTCTGCCATCTTGTACCCAGCCTGGTGATGTCTTGGTGTGAGAGCTTGAACGGAAAGGATAATCCTGGATCACGTCATTGCTACTGCCTGGCTGATGTGGTGCTTTGTATAACTGGCTCTCTTGCTCGTGAAGGATATGAAGAGTCCCATAACGGTTGTGGTTTGGATGAAGCTGATCCAAGTCTTCAGACCTGCAGGTAGTGAGATCATTGTGTTTTCGGTTAAAAAAAAATCAGTCCTGTTCACCCATTTATTTTTACATTAATAATTACATTTATGGATAAATACAAGGCTCTTCAGAGGTTTCTAAACTCAGATTTCTTGAAAATGTCACCGCTCCTTATTCTGGTCTTGAGTAAGACATTCCTTTGGATCACTGTTATTCACAATATTGGAAGTGCATATATTCACTTCGGCCATTTCCTTTTGTTCATGTGTGTTACGGTAGCAAGCAGCTCTGAGCCAGGTAAGACCTTACAGAAACTCATGTGTTACTCCGAACGTTGGTAAGAGTTTATATTGTATATTGGTCTGGCCTGTTTACACATTGGCCTACAAGGAACTAAAAACTTCAGTATAAATTTCAGTTTTGTTCAAATGTAGCCATTCTGGGCCCTTGCAGAACTGGGAGTCGTAAGGATGGATGGTGCAAGTGATTAAAATGCAGAACACAGGTATTGGCTAATTCACAGTACCCTAAATAATCAACATCTGAGGAGAGGGATGGACTCCTGTTTTGTATGGGAGGAGGTTGAGCTGTGTTATGGGAACTGTAGCAGTAAATGGTCACTGGAATGAAAATTCATAGGTTTATGAGTGAAGTTGCAAAGTGAATGTATGGCAGCACTAAGCACAGAATTCCAGGTTTGACTTCCAGTCCCATATAACAGAGCACATCTTGCTTCTTTTTATTTGATTTGAGCATGACTGGACTGAGCAAGGGAGGGTCTCCTCATGCACTGGAAACCATGTTCATGCGCTACTTTTGAAGTGTGAATTTGACAGCATTCACAGACAAGCACCCGAAATAAAAACTAGGAGGCAGTATCTTATATTTCTCCTCAGGTGAAGGTTGCACGTCAAAAGCAAACACAGCACTTAGAAAGCTTTGTACGTGTTTTACTGACAGGAAAAGTCAAGGATGAGTGTGGGCCTGTGATTGTGTTACACACGTTGGTATGACATAGATGTGCAGTGCATCTACATCTTAACAGAGGCTGAGTGTATCTGACTGATTTTTCAATTTAGTTTATTGTTTAATTTATTTGAAAAAAGATCTGAGGGCTTCATACTATTTTAATGATTAATGTCCAAGTTTTCTTTATATTATTAAAAAAATAGTATTCAGTTTTATATAAATTTAACACAAATTGTTCGAGAATAATTGTCTGAGAATAATCGGTATTCCTTTTATATAAATTCAACAGAAATTGTCTGAGAATAATAGCTACAAGAGGTTCTGTTTTGCATATCTATCATTCTTCCAGTTGGATGCTCTAAAAGCATTTTACAAACAATAATAAATTTGGCTTTACAACACCCTGCTGGTGTGAATGAATATTATGAACATTTTTTAAAATAGGAAAACTGAGGCATAGAGATACTAAAGCAAAATGCCTCAAGGGCAGCCACTAGCATTACTTTAGGATGCTTCCATTTTCTTTCAGTAAAAGAAAATTACACTAGATTATCAAAATGGTAAAAGTGTAAGGAAAAAGTTTCATGATGCTGTCATCACTTCTGCATTGTTTTTCTTTGGAAGATGAGTGGTAGTCTAGGAGGATGTTCAGGATTTCAAAGAAAATCACTTCGTATTAGCTGGAAAGGGCTGTTGTGAACATCATCAGACTTTCTGCATAATGTAGTGCATTAAATATTATGACTTATAATTTGTAATAATGTGCATTGTATGTGAACATAACTTTTAGATGACTTTCTAAAACAAATTAGGAACATTTTATGTTTTGATGATAAATCCATTCCAGATTTTCCAGACATTCCATGAAAAACATTTATCTTAAATGGGCAGAGAAATATTTTAAAATATTAAAATTGCTCTCACGTTGCAGTTCTC
>NW_010270270.1:0-5140 GCF_000690775.1 Eurypyga helias | reverse complement strand
CTTCATGGTATTTGGCTAGCCAGAGATAAACCATGGGAATCTTCAGCACTGGTTTTTTTCCCTAGCAAAACTGGTTCAAATTGTAATTACTAAAACCAACAAAACTTGAAATCAATATGTAAAAAGATATTTTGAAGAACTTGAATTAAATTTATCCTCTACAAGACTAATATTTTATATGGTTCTGTGTAAAGTAAATGTATGTTCCTTTACCTTTAATCTCACATGCCCAAGTGTGATATTTTCATTGTTCTCTAATAAAAAATTCTCATTGATGCCACTGGTTTACACGCTTAGCTAGCTGCTTCAGCAAATTAAGGCATCATTAAAACACTAGGATCCAATTTATGTGAATGCATCAGTGCAAAACTAGTAATGAGAAATCCCTGCATATCCCACTGAGTTTACAGCACAAAGCCTGTACTCTAGAACATCTGTCATAGGTTCTGAAATTTGCTTGTACCACAAATTTTAAAAAAATCCCTTTTTACCCTTGCTCCAGCTCAAAATTGATTTTATGTTCCCAGTCACCAGATTCTCTACAAGAAGCCTCTACATGAAATGCAGGCCTGTCATCTCATGCATAAATATTACTTTTAATACAAAATTTAAACAATTCAATAACCAGATTTTTCTCCCATGATACATTTGTTTGGACTTCAAGGGAAGGAACTGAATACAAACAGAGTAGTTTTAAAAGAAAATATTAACGTAACTTATATTTTACGTAGGAAAACAAGTACAGAAAAATCCAATGCAGAGTTTCCTTTCCTTAGAGGCAGGCATTCTGAGTTTCATAAAGGCAAGATAAAGTTAATACTTCCCAGGAATTTGTGAATAAAAGCAAAAAAAACCCAAACACACCCCCCCACACCCATTACTCTCAGGATATTCATTATGTCTGACTGAAAGGCTTTTTAATATTCTTTTCTTTGGTAGCAATATTGAACTTGCTCTCTTTGATTCCTAGTTTTTTGTCAAAACTCTTTGTTTATACACACCAAATTATAATTATGTCCTCAAAATAATATCAACAGCACTTATTCATCGTACTTGATATGATAAATAGCTGCTTCGTCAGTGTCCATGCAGTCTGAATAAGATATGGATGGTGTACTTTTAAATAATTTGCATTCTCTCTAGAATGGTCTTGACTTAAGTTTCCATTAGTCCTTCTGTAAGAATTGCCACTCTTTACTTGAGCTTTAGCATTCTTACATTGTTTTGTTGCTCGAGTAACATTTTCTATGTGAGCTTCAAACCAGGCTCCAATGCTGACATCACGGGCATCCACCAATTCGTTTATCTAAAAGGGAAATTTGATAATGAATATTTGTTCTTTATAATCCTCATTAAGAACAAAAAGGAAAACTGCCTAAACTACATAAGTGTCAGTTAAAAAAATTTCTACACTGCTGATTTAAAACGGTTTGAGCTTGGTTAAATTAGAGCAATATTCAGTCATTCAAATGTTGTGCTTTAAGTATTATATTTCTTTACTCTGAATGAGATCTGTTATGAACACAACTTGTAAAAAATATATTTTTAAAAGTTGAGGCTGATTTATTTTTTTTAACCTACAAATTAGCTTAATGTCTCTTTCCAGTGAACTTTTTCTTGCTTCATGAAATTATTCCTTATGACTAAAATGAGCACGTATACTTAAAATATTAGCCCACAACCAGATTTTAAGATTTCCCTGGACTTCCAAATTGTAATTATTACTTAACTCTGATTCTTTGACCTGCACTGCTGCTGAATCCTTCAGTGTTTGAGAAAGGAGGGGGGAAGTAGATGGACTCTTCAAGTCTAGCAAGGCTGCTATCATAACCAATTGAGACTGGTGTTTCCATAAATCTTTTAACTGTAAGAAACAGAAGTCTCTCATGACTCTTCTCCTTTCTGTGCTCACAATAGTGCTGGTAGTAAGTTATGAAACTACTCTAATGTAGAACATGTTTAATTCCTTCATTATCCTAACACATTTTCTCAAGCCTTCAACTGATTACATACATACAACAATACAAGGCTTTTCCTGTGCTACAGGTTAAACCACTGAGGTATACAACGCTTCAGTTACACAGACATTCTTTTAAAACCTGCAGTGTATACACAGTTATTTTCTTTGAAATATTAACTGGATTTAAATATCATCAACCCCCCACACACACACACTTAAGCAACACCTTTGTACACTGCACAACAAGAATATGAAAAATATTATTGCAATGGAACTACTACGAAGCCATACCATGTGAAGAAGATAAGGCATATGGAAGAGGGCTCTCAGATGAAAAATTAGAAGTAAATTCTAAAAATGTTCAGAATAGGTTCGATTTCTGTAAAACCAAATTGGGGGAACTACTTTTCATGCTCATTTTGGAAATAATATTTTAGCAGGAATTTTCACAGATGTATTTTTAGTTTTACTTGATTTTCAAAACATCCTTTTCTTTTTTTTTTTTTTTTGCACATAAAGGAAATTTACCTTCTAAAGACATTCTAAGTGTCCTTTAAAAAACCCATCAAAACCACCAAACAACAAACAAACAAAACCAGAAAAATTGAGCCCAAAAATTAACACATTAACATAGCAGCCAACCTCAGGGCATGAAGAAACTTGTTTTACCACACTATGATGCATACAAGAGAATTGTGCATTTCCAAAATATTTAATAAGCAGGCTCTTTATTGATACATAGATATGAACAATTATAAAACTCATTCTTCTGGGATAAATTTATAAGGCTGAACTGCTTCAGGGGCTGTATTATATGTTTACAGTTTTTTAAAATGAGGGCAGTTTAATTTGCCACAGATGTGTATGGTTTCATTTTTATAGCCTTACTCAAGCAGCAAGACAGTGATAAAGATGGATATTTATTCTTTTCACCGAAAGACCAGCATCTATAAACAAAATAACATGAATGATACTAATTATCAGTATTTAAACTGAAGCAATCATTAGGTAATTAAAGTACAAATGAAGGTAGTTCCTAAACTAACAAATTTACTGAGAGATAGAGGGTGAAAGGCAAGAATATAATGCATGAAGTATATATCATATTGAGTCTATTTCTTCTTATTTTTCACATGCTTCCTTAAAAAAAAACATCAGAAAATGCAACCCTTTACTTTTTTCCCCCATGTAAAATCTCAGCATCCAACTGAAATTTTTTTCTCAACTCCCACAATATTAAACGTATACCTTTTCTAAAGATAAACATATAATGAACAAATGAAAGCTCCACCTTGTTTTAAGTCAGTCTGTTGACCTATTTTAAACATAAGGAGCAGGTATTTCTGTAAGGAAACCTCAGGAAAACATCCCTATGTAACCTTAGGCATTTCAATTAGTTCTAGCTTGAAGTGATTCACAACATCCTCCTCCTGGAAATGCAGTTGAGACACAGAAAACAGGGAGGTTTCCCCATCTGCAGCTACCTCTTGAGACTAGCTACAAAGATAACAAATAAGCCATGTTATTCAAGCCAAAAAACATTAGCGTCAGAAAGAAGGAAGTCTCCTGTGATGCTTCTTCCCAAATGCATCTTTCTATACTGTGATGCTCACACTAGGACAGTAGGCTTCCCCGCCTTGTAGAGAACAAAGGCAAATAGTTATAAGTATAAACACTTGAGGACTAAATCACAGTTATTTTATATACCATCCTATTTATACCTGGTGAACTAAAGATGTAGACAATAGCAGAGAGGTTCAAAGAAAAACTAAGGCATTCAGAAGAAAAACATTAATCAGTGGTATAACAACAAAGCCTTCTTAATCGTTAACGCTGTTATAAATATAATTTGAATTGGTAAATTAACATGGACACTTTAAGCTTGAAGGCAGCCACTGATACGGAGAGCTTTAAAATAGACTTAGCAGGGGAAGGGGATGCAGTTTTGAGCAACAGAGAAGACCCGGGGGGCTGTTGATGTATTAGGAACCAACAGAGAAACACCTGTGAAATGCCTCAAAGGAATTAGGTTGTGTTCCTCTAAAAAGGTGACAAGGTAGGTAGCCCAGCTGTAGTGCCTCAGTACCAATGCATGGAGCATGGGTAACAAGCAGGAGGAGCTGGAAGCCACTGTGCAGCTAGAAAGCTACAATCTGATCGTTACCACTGAAACGTGGTGGGACGAATTGCACAACTGGAGTGCTACAATCAATGGCTATAAATTGTTAAGAAGAGAAAGGAAAGGAAAGAGGGGCTGGGGGTTGGGGTGGGTTGTCCTCTATGTAAAAGAATGGATTGACTGCACAGAGCTATCTTTGAAAGACAGCGATGAACAGGTTGAGAAATTATACGTAAAAATTAGGGGCCAAGACAACAAAGGAAATCTCATGGCTGGTGTTTATTACAGTCTGCCCAATCAAGTGTCTGTCATGGGGGTTGGAGTAGCCACAGTGCTTGTCGCATTGTCCTCAGATCCATAGACCCTCTCTTCCCTTTTAGGGTATTGAATAGTCTTGGACAAGGCTTGGTACGCATGGGCCAGGCCTCAGCACATTGCAGTGATTTGCATCTCCTTGGAACTGCCAGGGCAACAGCATACTTCTTCCAAATATTCTGCTAGTTTTTCAGGATTCTGTACTTGTTCAGGGGTAAAGTTCCAAAACACTGGAGGTGTCCACCGTCCTAGGCTCATGCTTTTCCAGACTCATAAGTCTCAGGGCAGATCTTTGGATGATATTCTGAAATTGCTTGCTAACTTTAGACAAAACTGAAATAATATTCCCAAGAAATACCAATAGAAGTATTTTAACTACCCAAGGATGTTCAAGATACTGAAAGGTTACTGTAATGGAGGAAACAGCATGGTAGAAAACAGCAAAGGTGCTATTCTGTATTTCCTCCTCTTCTTCCTCTCTTGGAAGAACTAAAATTGCTAATTATCTCCATGAGGTGGTACCTGAAGTACAGTAACAGCTTCAGCACATAGTTTAGATACCAGATTAAGCTCAAGGTCAGTGTCCTAAAGACAAATACCCCAGGCAAAACATTACTAATCACTACAGAGTACAGCAGCCTGAAAACACCAAAATCAATTTTTAACATGTACAGCAAAGACGAGAGCATTATGTAGATCAAATAAACTAATATAATGACCTGCAACTGTTAATAGATATAAATCCC
>NW_010270269.1:31373-37947 GCF_000690775.1 Eurypyga helias | reverse complement strand
CATTCTATGATTCTATGATCTTTAGAGTTACTGCTGCATGTTTACTGTGATAGTAGTGTCAGTATATTCACGTATGTATAAGTCATACTGGAAGAGTCCGTTACAAAATCTCCCAGCTGTCTTTCACCTAGAAAGAAACAAAGTCAGGTGTCACTCTGTCCTGTATGTCCTGTCAGACTGTCTTTCTGAAATACATTATATTTTAAAAATGTAGTCGTGGTAGTAATAATTGGGATAGTCTACTACAAGGTTGAGGAGAGAAACTTCAGGAGGAAAACTTTCTGCCGTTTTCTGTTGGAGGGTAATTATAACAGGTAATTATAAATAAATAATAATAATTCCCATCACAGAAGAGATGGTGAGTGTGGGGCAGATAGAAGGTGGCAGAAGTGATTGTCCCTTCCTTAGGGCAGCTGATCATCATGGAAGGAGAACTTCCATATAGAAGATGGGTCTCGCAGGACAAGAGAAGTGCAGCAAGGAGCTGTCAACTTTCAGTGCAAGGGACAAGACTGTTAAGAGGCCACTGAGAGGAGCAGGAAGCAGACACCTGTCAGGCTCTGTGTGGCTGAATGAAGGAGGACATTCCCGAAAAGCATAGATGGCTGTGCAGACTTCTGCTTATGCCTTTTGTGATTGCAGTGTGTAACGAAACTTGGAGATGGGACACCCCCTCTATTTTCTCTCCCTACTTCTCATGCACAAACAATGGCTAGAAATACATTTGTCTGTAAGCCTTATTTATTCTGGTCATCGTCATCTAATGGGTTTGAATATTCTCTTTCAAACTAGAATTCTGTAATGTTTTAATCAAATATGGCTTTTCAGTATAGAAGTGTTTTAATCATTGAGTTTATTGTAAGTAAAATGTCTAGAGTAGATGGATCTACTTCAGAACTCTAGTTAACTTCAGGTCCTGTCACTCCTACTTAAGCTTGTAAGTCGATTACAAGTGAATAGTGTGAGAAGCTACATGTGAAAATTCCTTTTATACTTAAAGCAGCTTGCAGCTCAACAGTAATGCAGGCATCACTGCCATACAAGAGTTTATGCTGGAATGGCATAAACCAGATTTATAGAAGTTTTGATATAATCTAAGTGTGGGAAAAGGGTCCTAGGGGAGCACTGTCTTCCTAATACTGTTACCCCTCATTGACTTTATTTTTAACACAAACATAAGTCATATGAAAAGAATTTAATTTTAATCCAAAATCCACATGTTAGAAATACCTATGCCTTTTCTCGCAGTGAGATGAACGTAGGCAACTTCAATGTGGACATTAGAGCACTTAGCTTTTTGCCTTTTCTAACATTCTTAGCTTTGTAGGTATGTAACTTTTTAACACTTTAAAAGATAAACTAAATTAAAAAAAAATCTGGAAGAGCTGCACTGACTGCCTGGCACAGCAGCATAATTGGAACCATTAGCACTGAGCTCTGCTGCCTGAGTTAACTGTCAGGTATTATTCCTTATAATCCAGCACAGTCAGCAGAAAGTGAAGGCAACAGTTCTGCAGATACTTCTCCACCAAAAAAAAAAAAAAAAAAAAAAAAAAAAAAATTCCCCAACAAAAAAAAAAAAAAAAAAAAAAAAAAAAAGGTGAAACTTGGTGATCTTGATTTCTATTGTAAAATCTAGATGGAATAGGCTTCAACAGACATGGAAAGCAACCAAAAGAATCCTCCAAATCTCATGCTTTTGTGTCACATGCAAGTTTTAGTCCAGGATCTTCCCTGCCCTTGGCTCTTTATCTTCTCTGTGCCTTCCCAGTCTTTGTTCCCAAACTGAGCATTCAGCCTTCTTGCCCAGCAGTTAGAATTATTCCCAGCTGACTTCTGGCTTCTCTTCTTGTGATCATGCTGTGGGCAATCTATACTTTCTCCTCTATTTTGACCAGATAATACTCTGATTTTAGTATTGTGCACTATTCCACTGTTTGCCCTCCTCCTTTGCAAAAGAGGAAAACCGAGAAACAACTGTTAACTGTTTCACCTGGTTTTCATCACCAGCTTGCTCCTCTTGCTCCTCATTGTCTTTTTGTTTCTGCTTCAATCTTCTTTCCCGCTCTTCATCTTCCTCTTGGTCTTCTCCAAATTTGTTTCATCATCAAGATGAATGACTCCTTGCCCAGTTTGCTTAAAGCCGCCAGAAATACTTTGACTCATTCTTCTCCTTGCAGAATTTACAAATATCTTCATTTTCTAACTGCTAAACCTGATATTTCTCAACAGGCTAGAAGACAACTCCTGTTCTTCCAGAGCAGAATTGTGTACTTTAGTGTTTGGTTTAAATGTCAGATTATTTTTTCTGTCCAGAAAGAGTCAAGCACCCAGAAGCTCAGGAAGATTCTGAATACCCTGTTCGGTCCTTGACTTGACTGGAAATCTTAACATCATACAACGCTTATTTTAAATCAGCAGTGTACATGTTAACAAACGATCTCCTATTACGTATTTGAAGCTTTTACTGTTTTTATAATATTCATTAATAACTGGTCTACCTCTCTTCCACCCCCTTTCTTCCTGCCCCTGTTTCCAAGTATTTATGAAAGACAAAACACAATAAATAAAAACACATTTATAAAACTAGTTGCCCAAAGTGGTTCCGATCTTAGGAGTTTGCTAGACCGTGAAATGTCGCACACCACTTGTGTTTAGTGTATGAATTCAAAAGCCTTGTTTGTCCTGGTAACATTGCATGACCTATTCCGGGCCAGAGCTTGAAACTCAGCATCCTTATTAGCAGACCATTACAACAGCCTCTGGCAAGGTCTTCAACTGAGCCACCTAGTGCTTTCCCCAGACATTTCCAGGCATGGCTTGGGAGTTAGTTGGTGGCTTTTCCCAATTTGGTCTTGGGCTGTGGCCATGTTATTTTTGGCGACCACAACAATGAAATGTCTAGGGTTTCCTTTGGCCTGTTAATGTATATGAAAAATTTTATGCTAATTTAATGATAGAAGGTAAACTTGATACTGGTTTTAGTGATCAGTTACAGTATGACTTGAATAAATTGAAGAAATAACTCCTTGAAATAATCTGGTCACTGTCCTGGAGGTATAGATTATCCTGAAGTATAGTTCTGCCACCCTGTGGCTACTGAAGGTCCTTCTTAGAAGGTGCCCAGTTATTTTTACCTACTGGTACTCACAGCCTTTTTCTTTTAAACTTCATAATTGCTATTTTATGGAGAAAGTTGAAGGAATGTTGTAGGTCCCATGGAGATATATAAACTCTCATTGCTTTGATGGAAATACATAAATACTCATTCACTGGAAATGCCATTAGTTAATAAATCTTATAATGGTGCAGTATGTAGACAAATAACTGGTCACCCGCTCACCTCAGTTATGCAAGGCTGTCTCCTATCCAGCAATCACTTATGCTTTCCTTAGTATTTTCACATAATTTTATGCTTAAAATGTGATGATTTGTGTTTCAGTCCTGTGTATAAAATGTATAAGTTCATGTAGACTAATTGCAGAGATCTGCAGTACTGTATATTTCTCTCTGGCGTAAATACCCCATATGCAGATTTGAAGTAGTTTCAAAAACATAACCATGTATATACCCAGTATCCTGGGCTTGTATCCTGAGAAGCCTGGCCAGTAGGTTAGGGGAAGTGATCTCCCCTTCTACTCTGCTCTCCTGAGACCTCACCTGGAGTGCTGCGTCCAGCTGTGGAGCCCACAGCATAAGAAGGACATGGACCAGTTCGGGTGAGTCCAGAGGAGACCACGAAGATGATCAGAGGGCTGGAGCACCTCTGCTATGGGGACAGGCTGAGAGAGTTGGGCTTGTTCAGCCTGGAGAAGAGGAGGCTCCGGGGAGACCTTATTGCACCTTCCAGTACCTGAAGGGGCTACAAGGAAGCTGGGGGGGACTTTTTACAGGGGTCTGTAGTGACAGGACAAGGGGTAATGGGTTTAAATTGAAAGTGGGGAGGTTTAGGTTGGGTATCAGGAAGAAGTTCTTCATGGGGAGGGTGGTGAGGCACTGGAACAGGTTGCCCAGAGATGCTGTGGATGCCCCATCCCTGGAAGTGTTCAAGGCCAGGCTGGATGAGGCTTTGAGCAACCTGGTCTAGTGGAAGGTGTCCCTGCCCATGGCAGGGGGGTTGGAACTAGATGATCTTTAAGGGCCCTTCCAACCCAAACCAATCTGTGCTTCTGTGATTGTATTTTGATGCTTATTACTCTAGAAAAGAATGATTGTTGTGTTCAGTGAAAGTATCTTGGTGGTCCTGACAGTTAAAAATCCAAGGCTTATCTGAGTGATGCCCTAATGAAGTTGACAGCATTTCAGAGCACACCTCACTCTTGTATGTCCACTTCAGTGTTCGTTTCTAGAGTTATCAGGAGAAATTACAATGGTGTCTCTAGTTAAATTTCTGTTGCTCTCCACTGCAAATCAGACCTCATTTAGGCCAGATTAGGACCTTCCACATTTTGCAACAAATGTCAAATTTGCCAGAAGAAAAATGCCTAGGTTTAAAGAATAGGGTGGTGGTGTGTGGTGTTTGTTATTCTTTTTTTTTTTTAATCCGATGAAAATGTAAGTGAAATTCCGAAAGAAAGTTCAGTTACAAACTACTTAACTCATCCTGTCTTTTATTTTCTTTTCTTGCGCTCTGCAGAAAAAAATCTTGAAAAAAAACATAGTTTGGCAAAGTAGTCGAAGATTTAGGTTCATGTCAACAGCAGTTAAAACTAAAATGTCAACGAGCTTTCATCCTGTCCCTTTCTATAATGACTATGGACTCAATGTATGATTTAGATACTTCACTTTGAGAGTGCTTTGCATATTTGTTGCCCAAGTTTCAGAAAGATGACAATATAGTTCATAGAATCATAGAATATTTTGGAGTAGAATGGACCTCTAAAGGCTGTCTAGTCCAGTTGCTGGCAATGAGCAGGGACATCTTCAAACAGATCAGGATCAAGTTGTAGTGTCACTCTCCCAACCGTTAGAATGACACGTGGGTCAGCTGTAAGGAGTGGCCTTCTTTTGCCAGGTGAGTGGTTAGTATCAGACCTTAAATGACAGCAACAGGGAGTGGCTCTGAAAAGCTAAGCTGATAGTTCACAATGGTATGTTATTATAGTTGTGTAAAACTGGTCATTTTTCAAATGAAAAGTGTTAAACAGTATATGCAAATCCTGGAAACAAATGGGTTCTTGAAGGTCATCAGACTCTAAATGCGTGGTTTCCAGTAGAACCGCAGACACTTTGTTTTCACGGGTAGTCTGCTACTGCACCGAGTTATATGATTGCATGGGGTTTTATCAGCAAAATGCAACAACCTCTCGCTCAAGTGGTGCTGTAGGTAAAAAGTGCCTTAAGTTACACAGATGGCCATAAACCTGTGGGGTTTTTTTATTCTGAATGCCTCTTCAGAAAAATTGTTCTGAATACTGACAGATTCAGATAGACAGAAGATACAAAGCCACAAAGAGGATATAAAGGCATAAAAATGTGATTCTGCTCGTACATCCTCTACTCCTGTGGTTTCATTTTATATTTCTGTGGTTTAAGATCTTAATGATTCGTGAAGTCAGATGGCAATTTGGTAGTGATAGACAATAAATTTCATGATTCTAATTGACTGTAGCTGATGGCCTGAAGATAGTAATGACCTTTCCAGTCTCACAAGAAAATATTCTGTAGCTAATCAGAAGTGTAGCAGTTTGATTTTTTTCTTACTGTGTTTTTACTTTATTATTGATGTTGCTGAACGTTTTTCTTGCATTGTTTTGACTGATTTCTATTTTTCCAAACAAATCCAGGTTTTCAATTTTTTTACTCCCTTAGTATTGTAATTTTCATTAAATCTAAGATTATTTCCCCTCAGTCCTATGTATGATTTCTCTTGAAGGTCACTATATTGAGGTACTAAATTAGATGAGAAACTTGTGGTTGAGCTGGCTTATGGTTCCACTGGCAACAGTCGGCAGTGACAGTTTTCATCACAGTTGTGACACTCTTGAACATTTTTGTATAGAATGAGAAAGATTGTTCAATTCTCAAAGATCTTAATGAAAAAGGGAGAAAGTAGTGTCTCTCAGGCAAGTGGGAGAAGGGTGTTTGCAATCAAACTTGGGGTTTTTTAGCTGTTTCCCTTTGGATAAATTAATTTGGGAAGGCTCTGATAAAAAATAGAAGATAATGCTGTCCTTTATAGTCTGTGAACAGTAAGCTCATCTAGTCTTGTTCCTGATGGGACTCTTACTCTGAGAGAAGGTGAAGTACATCTTGAAAGGATGATTTATTCTAACTTACTAAATCCAGAGCACTTAAAGACAAAACCAGGAGCTCCTACGAATGAGGATCTAAACTAGGACAGAAAATTACTGTGGATAAATCTTAATGGTCTTATTCTACATCTGGTACAGCCGCCTTCAGGATGTGCTGTGAAGTCATTTTGGAAGGAAGTGGATGAAGTGTACTTCTGATAGTTTTGAAATGTTGCATTTCCTTTTTAAATACAGACCAAATTTAAACCAGATATTTGAAATTGTCAAAGGGAAAGCAACATTTCACAGTCAAAATGCTTTATCTTCATGGCATATCTAGT
>NW_010270269.1:23013-31353 GCF_000690775.1 Eurypyga helias | reverse complement strand
AAGAGTGATGTGGGGCTTATGATCCATTCGGTTCATTTTTACACCATGTGTACGTTGTAATTTCTTCCAATCTAAAGTGAAAAAGTGTGGGCTTAAGTGAAATTGTTTTTCAATACTTAAAATGCACATTTTGAAAAGAAGTGACTTGAGGGAAGATAACTAATTGAAGATAACTGCTTGAAAATGCAAGTTCTTTTTTGAATTCTTTATACAGAGAGTATTTCTACTTTTGTCAACACATTTTTTGACACTTTTTTCATAAGTTTCTACCTAATCTAGTTTGGCACACTGCAAATTTAATGAAAGTAATGTTGATTCACCATTTTCCAACATAACTTAAGGGTCCAAATTAAGAGTATTAATAAATATACCTAACTGAAATATTGCTAACTGGAAAGATATGTTATCGGTACTTCTGGAAACAAAAAAATAAAATATCACTGTGGAAGTTTTACATATCAACAGGTTTTAACATTTACTGACAAGTGACACAACTTCAGTTTAGGAAGATAACTAAAATGAGGTTAAAATCTACTTAAACTCTCAAGGTTTAGCTGGCTGGTTTGAATGAGTTTAAACTGATTGTTTAAAATAGATTTTTGATAGGCAGTATTGTTGTAGATAATGTGGAAATAGAAAAATGAGTAGATTTCCTGATTCAAAGTAAAAAAAATTGGAGAAACTGGAGGGCTTTGTGCACACAAACAGAGTTTATAGGCAGAGGAATAGTTGACTAATGCTGTGCCGTTCGGAGAAGTTTAGCCATAAACAGAAGATCAGCAACCTTATTTGTGATTAAAGGGGTGAAAACCTTTTTAAGTGATCCTAGCGTAAAGGACTTCACAGTACCCAAGCTTTCTCACTGGATCCTTCATTAGGACATGAATAACCTAGATCTTCCAAGGAAGGCAGCCAGTCTCTCTGTCCCTCTCTGAGTGGGTCTGCAGCAGCAGGGGCTGTTGTGGGGAGCGAAGCAGTAGCTGCTTCATTCCACTTTGAAGACATCCCCAAGGATTCTCAGCAACCTGTTCTCCTACCTCGCTCCCAGTGTGGATCCTCAGAAGAGCAGGGATGTTACATCTGTTTGCAGTGACGTTTTACGTATGATAGCTGTGTGGATCTCAGTGAGCTGCTTGAAAGATGCTTGGCTTAAATTTTGTGTTGCAGCCTTTCTGTTGTACTCTGTTCTTTGGGCGGGAGGAAGGCGTCAGTTCCTGTGTCATTTTCTGACCTGTCTTTTAATGGAGTTCTGACACTGGCCATGAGGATCTCTTCTGTCTACAAAAGCATTTTTCACTATCTCTTATATTGTATTAAGCTGAACTCTGTGAAGCAGTAGCTGCCTGCATTTTACTTTGATTTTTCTCAAATTACAATTATCCATCTTGCCAAATTTCTGGGGAGGACAGAGGCTCATTTCTCGCACAGCGTGTTACCTCCAGCTGTGGAGGCAGCTGAGAGGGCAACAGATGGATGGAAAGAGCAGTCCAACCCAGGTTCCTCCTCTGTAAACTGCTAAAGCAAATGACCAATGATTAAGTAACGTTTACAGCTCCGAAATTGAGTTTTCTGACTTCTAGGTAGGAAATAGGTCCCTTGCTTTCCTCTAAATCCAGGCTGGGGATCAGGGGGTGGGAGAGGAGTGAGCATCTTGTGGGGAGGGGGAGAAATTACTAACTGTTGTCTAAGATGTAATTGCTTTAGTAAAGAAGAACTCCTTTTCTTGTCAAACAGTTTTATTTTTGTAATCGGAACACATTTAAAATCAGGATTTTTCAAATCACTTTATTTCTGACTTAATAAAAATAACACAAGTTCTGTAAGTGAACTCACATTGAAATTGATTGTAACTCAGTTTGTATTTACATAAAGCAAATATGAAAGTATTGATGAAACTGCCAAAGTGATACTTATTTTCTGTAAGCTTGAACTAAGTAGGAAAGCTGCATGTTTTCAGGCATTATTAACAGACTGTAGTTTCCATTATGAATATACATTTTTATTAGTTTGCAAGACAAAGCAACCATGGTTATAGGAGGAAAAAAGTTTCTTAGGCATCAAATCTAAAATACAGAGCCTGTTTATGCACAGAATTAGTTCTGTGATGATCTGGACTGTGGCTTAAGTTCCTCTGTGATACTGAATATTAGAGATAAAAAAAACAAAAAAGCTTGTTACTTGGAGGGAAAAAAGGTGAATTTTTTTTTTGGCCTTCAAGTAATTTTCAGTAGTAAACTAGAATAAATGTGAGGGTTTTTTTGGTTTGATTTCCAACATCCCTCTCAGTCTAATCCATATTCTGTTGGCATGTAGTTTCAAGAATTAATCAGAAATACTTTCTTTCCTGTAATTAATTTCTAAATAATACAAGGAAAAAAGCCCCAAAATTATGAGAAAAGGTGTAACTGAAAGTCTCTCTGCGTCAGATGCATCCTGTGTAAAACTTGGAATGTGGCATCGGTTCCTCAAGATTAAATTAACTTGAATGAATGAGGGCTTTTTCGAAAAAGGACACATGCGTTCTGCCAGTAAATACTTTCTGGAAATGAACTGCTTTGCCTAGTATTTCCAAAACAATATTATAATGAACTAAATTAAAGGAAGAAACATTGCTTGCTTAAATATTATTTAAAAATAATCTTTGAACATACCATTCTTGAGCTACATTGCTTATTTAGATTAGAGAAGCATCACAGCCTGGCGGTGTGTGGTGGATGCAGCAGAGTGGCACACTGCTCCAAAATTTCCTGAGGGTAAAAATAAAAACCTACTTTTTCCTCTGCTGCATCATAAGACTAAGACAAAAACTGCGCGGAAAGACTGACGTTTCATGAGTCTGCCACAAAACAAACACTGTTTTGATATATTAGTTGGATGCAATCATTTGCATGAACAGTATGATTTCTTTTTAATTGCCTAATTTTGAAATCCCTAGGTATGTACTGTGTTCTTGTGGAAAACTACTGGTTCCCCCCCATTCCTCATCAAATTATTGTTATATCCTTTCAGCGCTAAGTGGATTGTTACTAGGTTTTTTATCTGCAAATTTTTAGTTTTTGCACTTTTCTAGGATGTGAACAAACTAATGAAGCAAGAAAATTAGTTTTAATATATAATAGGATCAGTGATTAGTGATCTTCATAAACTTCTAAGTGAATGTCTCAAAGAAATAATATGCAAAAAAATGTTTTGTGGCCAATTTAGTGTGTTTCTCAAACCTGAGATCTAGTGAGCATTTTCTGTTTGGCCTATATTTTTCCTGTTAATCTCCAGCATAATGGAGTATTTCACTAGAACAGAAGGGTTTAGGTGGAATTAAAGTTTTTGCATTTAAATCAAATGTCTTATCCTTAAATTTATAAACTAATCTTTTAAACCGATTTAATTACTTAAAGTAGTTAAACAAAAAGACAATAGTAAGTCTTAAACATTTTAATGCAGAGAGTTTTCTTCTGTTCCAGTGAGCGTTAGCTGACATAAAGAAAATGGATCCAGCTATCTGAAATGGAAAAGCTTTTGGTACAAAGGATTTTGAAACTGTTTTGGTGCATCACATCCATTCAACAGGTGGAATTGTCCCCTTTTTTTTACAAGAATAAATAAATACATCAGGATTTCCAATTATTAAGATTTTGAGCTGCGGTAACTAATTATACATTGCTAAACAAAATCAACGCAGTATTGCTTAAATGATTAATGAACTGTTACAGTATTCTTCTATATATGCTGTAGATTTATAAATAAAAACTAAGGCACGCTGCTCTGGCACTTGGTAGGAGAAAAGACATAGCAAAACTTAGGAAAGACTGATTTGTCTGGGAATTACATTGAACTCGGTATGGGACTCTCTGGATGTTTTGTGAATTCTTTCTTTGAAGCATATGCCTTAGTTACTTTAGAAGGAACACTTTCACCTCCAGTTCTTAGCCCTTCTTCTGTTTGTTTTCACTGCTGCTTGGGGTTTTTTTGTGGGCCAGAGGGTTTGGACCTCTTGAAAAGTTCAGAGAGAGTTTGAATTTCTTCCTTACCAGTGTGTGGCTGGTGTAGGATTTCCTCACTGCAACCAGCAGTATCAGGACCGTTGGATGTTTCTTGACTTAAAAAATAGGCAGACTGGAGAAGGCGATGGTAAAAAAAGAAAAAAAATTATTGAAGTTTCCTACTCATGTTTATAAAAATGTGAATTGGGCTCTACTGGTTTCAGGGGAATTTTCTTGCTTTAAAATTCTTTGTGCCAGTAATGCTGGCATTTATATGGATGGTTTGGTGGTATAGTAGGGATATTAGTTCTGTATTAGCAGTTCTGGCTTAGGACCTAGGTCGTTTAAGGACCTAGTTAAAACTTTTGTGTATACCAGTCAACTTAACTGTTGAGTGTCTCCTTTTGCTACTGATGAATGCAAAGTTTGAACTTACAAGTCTGTTGCAACCACTGAAATGTTGCATAGGTCATGTGTGGCTTTATGTAGTAGCAGGTACATTGAAGCAAACGCATTACCTGATCATTCGTTACCAGGACCTGGACCACTAACTTAAAATGCTGTGTTTTCTGCCTCTTGAAGGATAAAGTGAATTATCTTAATATAACCAGAAACCAAGTTGATGGTGAGAGTACAATGTCTGAAACCATCATTGGGAAGCACTGCATACCGGTTTGCTGAGCATCCCCCTGATTATCAGCCTAAGTTCTCAATAACCTCACCCCCTTGTGCAGCATAATAGCCTTTTGGGAAAAAGGAGAAAAATACGAAAATGTTGCCATTCTTCACATTTTCCTGATTTGTAAGACTTCACTGTCATTGAGTTACATTAAACAATCCACATATAGTTTAAATAAGCAGCCGAAGTAGTGTACCTTTCTTTTGACTATTTCATTAAATCTAATTTTTCTTTGATACCTGATATATGAAGTTGAAATGTCATATGTCAGCTGTGCTGGCTGTTGTACTAGTTAACAATTTACCATTACCACCTTGTTTTCAATAACTAACTTTGTTGAATGCTTCAGCTGTTCAGGATATAGTTTTCTACGAGAGGTGCCTGTCCCAGGCTGAAGTTTTACAAGCTGCTGTTTTTCAGAATGAGATGGAAAACCCCAACATCGCACATAGCTAAATGCACAGTTATATCTGAGTGGCTGTTCCACTTGCTGTGGTTTGGAGTAAGGACTTGAGATCTACAAGGAATTCTCAAGAGTGTCCCTTCTATTTGTCTTTAAGAAAATCCAGCTACACAAAGTAATCAGCCTCCAAAATTCAGAACTCTTGGAAGGTTCTACTCAATCCCTGTACTGCTGTTGTGCAGGTGACAGTGCTTCAGAAAGGTAGATGTCACTGTGCCTCTCTGGCAAGTAAGAACTTGTAGTTTTGTCTGTAGGATGAAGAACTGTAGTTCAGGAGAATAGGATTAGGGTCCTTTCTTGCAGGTTGCTTGTTTACTCTCTGGGGAATGGCTGAAGTCTTAATTCTGCCTTCACATATCCATTGCAGGGTTTCCCTGAAATAAGTGTAGTGGCTTTCAAAGTAAAACAGTCAGTGTAAGATCAAGGGACAAAATTAAGAACAAATTGTCATAAGGAAAGAACTGGATTGTTTGTACTTTTGCTTCTTTAATTAGTAACGCTACAAAAGAGTGTGTGTGGTTTTCCAGTATTGATCTCAGTAGAAGCCTCTGATTGTACCTGGAATGGGGCATCATTTTAATTGGGAAGCAGAAAAATATACCCTTATAATGAAGCTTTTACAGGGGCTCACTGACAACCAGCAGAAATGGAGTTCTGTCACCTAAGTCAGGAACTGGGAGGTCAGTGTGACCTCTGTAACGGTTTGACAACTTTGGGGAATCATGATCTGTTACAACATCCTTCCTCCTTTCTGTTACAAAAGCAACTTTCATAGTCATTAAGCAGCATAGGTTGTATGGTCACTTTTAATGTTTTGCCTTATAAAAAAGCTATAGAGTTTATAAATCTGATCATACTGCTTGTATGCGCTGGACGGCTTATATTTGCCAGAAGGTTTGTTTATATCCAGGTTGACAGTGGTACTTGGTCGTAGCACTGATTGGTCAATCAAGAATGTTTTTCTACGGGAAGTGGGAGCTGCCTATTCGAGTAGGCAGTTAACCTCTTCTCCCTCCCCTACTGAATATAGTGATAAATTAATATAGTGAAAGTGTGGGGGTAGGTGTATGGCCTCTTAGACCCTAGACAGACGTGTGAGATTACACTGCAGGAGGTGTAAGATTTTGATAACTGTGTGTTAATCTGGGAAGTAAGCAAACACCAACAGATGCTTCTGGTCTACTCTTCAAATTGAGGGGTTTTGGGAAGATCTTTCCATCACCACTCTTCCACCTTTTCGAAATAATATGTGTTCCTGAGTTTGTAGAAAGGAAACTTGGCTCAGGGGTAGTAGATGCAGGAATTTCAGATGGTGGGGTGTGATTTCTCTAGAAAAGACTAGAGGAAAGGCCGCTTTCAGACTGTACTGAATCTAGCCAATAAAATGTCACATGCACCTAATCGGTATGGTGTCTTCTGCGATAGAAGACTTGAAGAAAGTTGCTTTTGAATTACACGTCCTGAAAGTATTGATCTTTAAGGCTGAGGCTGTGTATGCCTTGAATTTTAATGTTCCTCTCCTTTCTCTCTTTCTAGTTGAAATGCTTGCTGCTTTCTCTACAGGATTATAAGCTTTGATATTCAGAAGAGCAAAACTGAAAGATGCCATCTGAGAGGTGCCTGAGGTATAGTACTTGGTAGTGTGTAGGAAGTCATTTGCATTTAGGATGATGTTTACCAAAGCATCAGTTAGCAAATAGTAAAAAAGTGAAATTAATACTTTTGTTCGTTAGATAGTGACTCACACTATTAAATACATATCCGTGTTATAATCTACAAAAGATTGCTTTCTTGTCACCACTTATCTCTAGTAAAGAGAAGCATGCCTGGGATTGATTCGGGACCCACAGTCTCTGCATATGTTACCTTGTTTATGCCTTTGTCTGTACTTGGAATTGTGGAAGAAAGTGGTATTTTACATTCATGCATCTCAATTGGTGGCTGGTGATAAATTTCGGTGTGTGTAGTGTTCCACTATTCAGGACATACATTACTTTTCCAATTATTTGGAGTGGCTTCAAAGCATTTTCTCCAAACTCATCTTACTGTCTTCCAGAATCCTTTCCCTCTTATGGAGTCTTAATCATCTATATGTACTTGCCAGTCTAGACTTTCTCATTTATTTTTATTCCCCGTTGTCTTATCAGGGAATTTGATATTTATAATTTAACTAGTTTCTGGGAGCTCTTTCAGGCAGAACACTCAGCAGAATTTATTAATCTGGTTGCTTTTCTGCAGAACCTTGCATTAGTCTGATACGGGGGTAGTTGTTCTGTTTTACAGAATAGTTAACAGTCATGTCCTGATCTGGGAGCTCAGAGATCTGCCTGATATTACTGGAGCATTGGATCATTCCAATTCTGTTCCTCTTTCCCTGCTATGCTTCTGCAGCAGAAGAGAATTGGGAGCTTCTTGAGTTTTATAGCTGTTGAGTATATCAGCTGACAATATAACTACAAAATGGCTGTGTTTATGTTTAATGACTCAGTGCTTTTTCATTCATAAATTCCCGATAAATTGCCTAGCATGTGTATACCTTCTTCATATGTTGTTAACACAAGGGTTACAGGCAATTGATTTTTCATTTTGGTCATTGAATTGAAAAAAGGATTATGATAGAGTTCAATTTGAAACCACAGAAGCCTGATCCTATATTTGTGTGTACACACACAAAACACATTTCCCCACAAAATACCCTTGTGTCTTGTCCTTCAGATCTGTTTTCTATTGAGTGAAATAGTCCTTTTCTTGTGGAAAATCACCTCTGGATGACTCTGAGTAAAACAAGAGGAATGAAGGTCTTGGTTTGCAGCACTGGGAGGGAAACTAATAAAAAGAGAAATAAAGAGAAACCATATATAGCTATAATTAACCTGCGCAAATATAATAAACTAACTTCCCATTTTTTTAATGTTCTCAGTTCCCTTAGGGGTGGGAAAAAAAATCCAATAACCCAAAAAAACACCACGAAATCACCATCTTCTTCCAGGTTCTGAAGTAGGAAACTAGGGAGAGGAGACTGTATCATGCAGTTCTCATGCAATCAGTAACAAAACTGATGAGTTAGTTTGATTTCAGATTCTTTATTGCTGTTGATGAAGGATGGAGGAAAAAAAAAATAGTTTTATTAGGTTATATATATAATATTTTTAATACAGCAAGTTGGACCTGTAGCATTGCTTGCCAAAAATAATAAATTTGGGTTTGATTTAGTCACT
>NW_010270269.1:0-22968 GCF_000690775.1 Eurypyga helias | reverse complement strand
GTTAGAAAGTTACATTTTTTGATAATTGTCACTTAGAATACCAGTGGGGTTCCACAAACAGAGCAGCTGAAGGAAAAAGAAGCATTTGAATGAATAATTTTGAACTGTATGTAGGGTATGTCCACGTGTGAGACCTAAACTATTAGAGAGGGAATGAAATTCAGATACAGGTTATTCCTGTGTAATTCCACTTTGGCTATCCTTCTTCTATAAGTAATGTCTTAGTTCTTGTCATTTTAAAAGATTAAGTTAGATTAGAGCAAAGGGTCTGCAAGGCAGGCCTGTGTTAGTTTACAGATGCCCAAGGTGCAGGAGTGGGATAGGCAGTACAGAGAGTGTGTGTTGATGGGAAATGGAGAATATACTATCCAAAGAGTTGCTGCATAGCATATGTATGGAGTGAATTACATCATTGTAGTGGAAAGATGATAGCTTCCTTAAGAAAAATAAATTATACCTTCACTTTCATTTCCTTAGGAATGACTCTCTGTAAACTCACCTTCTAAAAAGACCTAGTTTCTTGGACAATGTAAATTGATAGAGTATCACAGATTTGAAATAAATTGCATTGTTTTATGCTAAAGAGGATTTGCAGATTTGTTTCTGTTTGCATCAACAGTTATATTGTCTTCCTTCTGCTGTAGAAAAGGAAGCTGCAGTCAGACAGTCCTAGGCTGGGTGACATAGGAATCTTGTATTCATACAAGGAGATATTCAGTTGTGGTGGAAAGCCTCAATATTTTAAAAACAAGCAAACATTTTCCCCCTCTCCAGTACAAAACCAAATAAACAAAAAAACCCCACAGCACTTCATAAATGTGAATGACCTGAAATAACCTGAAAACATTCAGTAATGCAGTATCAGACTTAAACAGGCACCTGAGACTATGAGTCTTTGTTGTTTTTCGTAGGACTAATTACATACACACATACATACTCCTCCCCCTAAAGCGTCAGTTTGAGCCACTTAAATTTTCTGTAGCTCCATTGACTTATGTCCCTTATTCTTCTCACTTAATTCTAAAATTATTCTGAATTAATCCTTTGACTTCCAGTGCAGCAAATGAAAATCAGAACAGTGCAGGTTTTTAAATTCAAGTGTATAATCAATTTTCATAATACTTAGTTATACTGAGCTTTTCTTGTGATGTCTGTACAGGATGAAGGTTTTTGCCTGGTGGGGTTCATGACTACTTCTTTCCAAGAATTATCAAACAGTACTGTCTTAGGAAAAATTATATATTTCTAACAGTATGTGCTTGTTTCCTACTTTTTTTTTTTGACAAAATCTTTCCTGTTTCCCCTCTCAGTGTTCAGGAAATGCTGACAGGTCAGAGGCTTTGTCAGTCCAGCTCCCATAACGATGCTGTCCTGGCAGCCCTGAACCAGCAAAGAAGTGATGGCATACTTTGTGATATCACCCTTATTGCGGAAGAGCAGAAATTCCACGCACATAAAGCAGTGCTGGCAGCCTGCAGTGACTACTTCCGAGTAAGTCGAAAGAGTTTTTTTTCTTTTCTTATAATAATATTAAAAATTACCCCTTGGGGGGTGCGGTGGGGACAGGAATGTTTATAGATACCATACTGACCAAGCTTTAAATTTGAGTCTAATAGAAAATTCAGGATTATTTTGCGTTCATTAGAGTATACAACTTAAAATATCCACATACCTGTCATAGGAAAGAAATGTTAAGAACGTCGTTAACCTTTTTATCATTTATGATTACTCTTCCTTCTTGTCCCCACACCCATAGAGATAGGCAGAACCCATCTTTCTATACATCTTTCTATATAATTTCTATACATCTTATGCCCCAGTAAAGTCAGAAAGTGGAACTTTTTTTTACTGCAGAACACACATTTGAGACAGTTGTGATTAGAGCATGGAAGGATGGGGAGAGGGAATTTAAATATTAATAAATGCAATTTAAATCAGCTTAAGAGTTGATTTTTGTAGGGATGCAAATAGTTACTCTCAAGGAGTAGGCCATAGTAAGTTTTTAAGCGTAATATAACTTATTTTCAGAAACAAGTGTTTCTGTAATGTAAAGATTACAATATTCTCTGCGAAATCTAGTTAGGATACTCAGCTAGGACAATTGAACCTAGGTGCTGAAATTGGAGTAGCTGGAAAACTGAGTTTTCTAATAGGAAGAGCATTCTTCATGTAACAGAGGTTAGTAGAATTGCTTCATAATGTACCTGTTCAGAATGTTGGACTGTCTGTAGCTCTGTAGTCGACTGGTGGTTTTAAGTGTGAGTCATCCTGTTGTTATTCAGAGACTAAAGCTGAAATTAATTTAAAGGTCTGTTTTCTCTAACAAAGTAAGTTTATTTAATATTTTGCCTACACTGTAATTGTAGTGCTATGAACTTCTTTATGGTGACCTTTTGGGTTTGTTACAATAATAATAGAGTGTTTGACAACTGTTCTATGTCGTTCATTACCTGAGCAGAATTTTAATCTTCCTGTCAACTCTGTCTCTCTTTTGATTAGAATTGAGACTTAATTTATTCTGCATATTTAAGAAATATTGTTAACCTTGATGTTACTTTCACTGTGATGATGTTGCGCCAATTGATTGCTCAATTTTTGAGCTTGTCTGCATGCTCATGTGGTCTGCGACTGCAGACTGTATTGCCATAGTTGCTCGTGCTGCTTTGTCCTGGTGCCCTGGCCTGCCGTAACACAGATTGCTTACCACTGTTTTCCTTTTATCACCAGTGCACAGAGAGGAATTTTGGAGCTCTCTAGCACGTGCTATATATACTTGTTGATGATAGATAGGCTACAGGGCTGCTGTTCTGGTTTGAATGAAGTATTTTAATTAGGATGGGATAACATTTCTCCACACCTGTGACATACATTCCTTCCAGGGATCATTGTACCCTGTAGAGTGGGCAGTTGTACCCAGTAGTGAAACAGTGCGGTAGGAACAGCTTCTACCCTGGGCACTTACTGAGATTTGGGGGACAGTGGCTCACCTTGTTATTTCCAATTTAATTACTTGGTATTTGCTGGACAGTTACTGCAAATTAAAATCTTAGTGCCCTATGCAAAAAGAACAAAAAACAGTTTTAAAATAAATCAAATTGACAATTGTTATGTATTTTTTTCTATTAAAAAAAACCCCAAAAAACCAAACCCTGAATGATCTATGCAACATTTACTAAATTAACCTGCCTCAAAATTGTTATAATTTGGTAGGACATATTCTTCAGACTTTAGTTATCAGCTCTAAATATGAAACTCGTGCTTTCTGAAATCAGCCAAACAGTTTCTATTATTAATGGACAGAAAGCTCTGTTAGAAAGTTGTGAAATGATATTTCTATTTTGTAGGAAGATGGCAAAAAAAATGTACTGTATACTATGTTCCTGCTTCTACCAATTTAGAAAAAACACGAGTTGATTAAAAAGTAATAATGTTTTGTATTTAAACTGAGATTATGAATGTTTTTCTATCTAGGAGGATTTTGCCTAATTTGAGCTACCCCAGTATTCATTTTCTAAGATTTAGGAGAATGATACCAAGCTTCGTTCAGAGTCAGTGATGAGAAATATGGGCATTTCCAGAGGATGATAAGGGGGGATATAAGATTTATTTAGAATGGAATGAATCGCCATCTGGAGGTGCCAGATCCACTGATCATAACAACTAGCCTCACATGCTTCAAACTTAGCTGTTAATATTGCACAAGATGATTTCTGCCTTTAGTTTTTCCTGGATTTTCTTGGAGGAATTTTTGGAAGAAAATGTTTCTAACCCTGAAGAAATCATTGCCATGGGAAACTTACCTTTCACTAGTTTTTGTGAGGGTTTCCCCTCCCCACCGCCCCAAGCACAGGACCGCAGTGGACATGATCCTGGGAACATCACATGTTGGATTTGCCTTGAATAAAACTTAGAAGCCAACATTATACATCAGTGTTGACACAAGGAACTTGCCTACCGTAGCTTCTGGTTTCCATGGCTCATAGATCTGATTAATATACTGGCCTACCTTCAGCTCTGTCTGGAGCAACTGTCATCCAATTCTTACTATCTCACAGATGATTAAGAAATATGTTCAATTCCATACAGGGCTCTATTAGAATGAATCAGCATGATTTTATTTGCTTTTCGCTTTTTTTTTTGCTAGTCTTGTAAAACAGCTTGCACAAGAGACTAGATGCTTGCTTTCTACAGAGCCCTTCTAGAATTTTCTACATGTTCTGTGTCTACTTTGATTTAGATGCAACTACTTCTGAAATTGTGGTCCTTCCTTGATGAGAATAACAAGTCAGCTGAGCAACATATTTTTTTCAAATTGTCACTTATTTCTTTCTTTTACTGCAAAGAAAAGTTTAACACTTTAGAAGGATAACTAAATGTGTGTTGTGTTACAGACTAAGGGATTCAGAGCCATTGTGCGTGGAAAAGTGGAGAAGGTCAAACAGAGGTTGCCTTATCAATTTTATTTTTGAGGTTGTAGTCTGGAGTAAAATCTTCACTTGCTTTTCTAAAATAAGCCAGAGACCTGAGCTTCAGCAGAATACTAAGGGCCAACCTTCTAGGGCAACAGCCTGGCATCCCTTCTTCTGGTTGGTGTAGCTAGTCCCAGCTATGCTGAAGTTATTGGAATTTAAATCCTAAGCATAGCACCTGATTTGGGAGTTAGTTACATTTGGACACGAGAATATTGTGTGGTTTTTTTTTTTTTCTTTTAAGAAAAAATTCCCTTGGGAGATTGCACAGAAAGACTGCATTAAAAATACAGATTTCAGGTGCAAGATTAGACACTTGAAAATTAGGGTTTTCAGTTTGTTTTCTGTTCAGTATCTCCTGAAAGATCTCCTCTTTCAAAACAAACTAAGGAATACAGTAGTCATCGCATACACTAAAAGCCTCATAAAGAATAGTAAACGTATATTTTTATGAATGCTTTTAAAAGCAATAAACAGCATTTTAGGCAAACTTTTCCATATGACGTGCTGTCATTTGCCATTTGTCTCAGTCTGTTGCAGTGTGACAAGGCTGCTGAGTTACTGTGTGCATTGTGATAGCTCTAGCAAGCTAAGTGATTTCCAATTAAAAGATTCTTTTTCTTTTTTCCCCTCTGGGAGCAAAATGAAATGTTACTGCATGACTTCATTAGCAGGCATTTACAGTGTTGGCAGGTGATTATATAACCTCAAGATTTTTTTCTTGTACAAGATGCATCAGCTTTCCAGTCAGAACAACTCCTTTCTTCCTTTATTTTTTCATTTGAGTGGGTTCATAGTCACGGGACTTTGATCTTTCTCAAAAAGGTGCAGGTTTTTCCATGTAATCTGGATGAACGAAATTATATCAGCTACACTAGAATAAATTTTTAAATGTCAGTAATATTCTGATTTTTTCCACAAGGAGCGTGTTTAATTCTTAGAAGAATTATTTTCTCTGAAATGTACTCGTAGATAATAATTTTTCATATAGGGTTTGTACTTGCAGTTGTGATAGCTGATTCTTAAGCAGTTTATTTTCCGGGTTTTTCTGTGCCATCTTTCCTCCCTGTCAACAGATATTTTCTTTGTGTGTACACAACATTGCTCATTGTTTGTATTTTGCAATATATTGCATTTGTTCTTGATAAGATTGGAGAATTAACTGAGGTATGAAAGACTGTATGATGCAAATACTTTTGAGGTGGTGTTACATGAATTATGAAGAAGAAAAGGCTCTTCCTAACACGTCTTAGGGATAGATCTGGGAACCTAGTTCTGAGAAATTGAGTTACCTGCTGCTTTTGCACTATAATGTGATTTTGACTTTCAGTATTTTACCACTGTTGTGTGTGTATCAAACAAACAGTATTTTCCTTGCTGTTGTACCCTGGAAGTGATGCTACTTAGAAATTCTGTTTCAGATAAAATTGAAAAATGTTAGCTCTTTTCACTGGTCCAGGGTAACTCTATTGTTCTGGTAACATCTAGCTGTTACAAAGACTTTTGTGACGAAAGAGGCTCTTACCCTCGCTTTAACTTCTTGTGTAGCTTGAAAAATATTTCCTCTTTTTAGATGTCTAAATTTTTCTTGGGTTCTTTTTAATTTATCATAAAAACACAGAATGGTTTGGGTTGGAAGGGACCTTAAAGATCATCGAGTTCCAACCCCCCTTCCATGGGCAGGGACACCTTCCACTAGACCAGGCTGCTCAAAGCCTCGTCTAGCCTGTCCTTGAAGAGAAAATTTCATTTTCTCATTTGGAAATTATCATATATTTGAGCTAGTAAACTGTTTAATCTCTATTAATTGCCTAGCGCAGCTTTGGTAGATCTTGGACACGTAGATTTATTGTATCATCTAACATTGTTTCTAAACTAATGCTTTTTTCTTTTTCCCAACAATATAGAATCATTGCTTTTGTTATTATTGTATATGCTTTTGTGTGTGTGGTTTTTTTTTTTTTTTTTTTTAAATAACTGCTTGTTCTTCAACTCAAATTATTCAAAACGTACACTTCATAAGGATTCATGGTCTAGTGGTTATGGTAGTGTTGGGTTGGTGGTTGGACTAGATGATCTTATAGGTCTTTTCCAACCTTAGTGATTCTGTGATGTTTTCTGCTTGTCATAATTATCTAGCAGGTAACTTGAAGTGAATCCCCATATGCCTGTGTGTCTACTCACAAGTTGCAGCCAAAAGCAGTGTGTTAATGAGGTTGAAACCTGAAGTTCTAAGTTCACACCAATCTTTGTGAACAGTGTAACAAAAAGAAGGAAATGCAGTTGAACAACTGGTTCTGCTTTAGTTGATGGAACTGGTTGGATCTGTTGTTCAATTGCATCTCCTTCTTGTATATAAACTATTGTAAGTGGAATTCCAAACGTAGATTAATGTTTGGAATAGATTTTGGTTTTGTTGAGTTCTGAGCAACTCGGGCAAATAAGGCAGTGCCAAGTGCACTCTTTGTAAATATAATTCATAAATATAAATAAAAGCCTACTGTGGAGTAAAAGCCTCCAAATGACAGTAATTATTGCAAACCAAACAATGTTATCCTAATTAATACTACTGGAACATTTGTTTGTATTTTCATTATGTAATACATATAGTTGATTGCCACTGGAATATGTTCATAATCCACAGCTGTCCTTTGTTGGACCTCTTGGTACAAAGGAAACATGACACACTGGAGAGAGGCCAGCAAATGAACACAAAGATGATTAAGGGACTGGAGCTTCTCCAGTGGGGAAAGGCTGAGAGAGCTGGGACTGTTCAGCCTGGAGAGGAGAAGGCTCAGGGAGATCTTACCAATGTATAGAAATACCTGAAGGGAGGGTGCATAGAGGACAAAGCCAGGCTCTTTTAATTGGTGCCCAGTGACTGGATAAGGGGCAGTGGGCACAGATGGAAGCACAGGAGATTCCCTCTGAACATCAGGAAATGCTTTTTTTCATCGTGAGGGTGACTGAACGCTGGCACTGGTTGCCTAGGGAGGTTGTGGAGTCTCCATCCATGGAAATACTCAAAAGCCACCTAAACATGGTCCTGGGCAACTGGGTCTGTTTGAACTGGTGGTTGGACAAGATGACCTCTGAGGTCCCTTCCAACCTGAACTGTTGTATGATTCATAGTGGAACTAAACAATAAAGACTATTCCCAGAACGTTTCAGTTGAACGGAAGTTCTGCTTTTGTTTTAAGGTGCTAAAAATGAAGGGGTAACTGATGAGGTATGGATATGATCCGTAGCTGAAATGACCATGTCTCTTCTTTCCCCATCCATATTCTTTTTGTGAAACCTACCCTTTTAGGATTGACCAAGAACTCAGGAAGTGCGAAAATACAGTAGATTCTGAGTCAACACTATTTTTCACCAATCCATGTCTAGTACAGACTTGCTTGGGACTGTACAGGCTGAAATCCAACATTCTTTTTAGTACAGTAGGCTAATAATTTAGGAATAGTATGTGTTGCATCCTAACTATGCAGACAGTCATAATGGGTTTGGGAAAATCCATGTGCTGTTCGTAAGGATTCAAGAAAGATGGCCAACAAAAACAAGCCTATTTGTGAGCCTGACTCTTAGTACAAAAATCCTCCTCTAGTGCCCAAGTTAGAAAGCTGGTCTGTTAGTTGTTCAGAAGCAGTCATACCTACTCATACATGTCTTGGGGCTAGAGAAGTGCCGTATGTAAAACTGCTGTTTGTTTGTAATTCTGATACATCCATGATAACGCCTCTCCATGTACAACAGATCAACTATAGGCTGCAGATATACAGGCGTTGGATAAACATCCCAGAGGTAGCAAAAGGTTATGATTCTTTGCATCCTTGCCTTCTCCTCTTTGTTCTCACTGATCATAATTTATATGAAAATTGAAACATTTCCCATGAAATACCAGGCAGTCTTTCTGCTGCCATCGTGATTTATGCACAACTAGTAATACCATAGCTATGTGGCATCTCTCATTTACTTATACATCCTTGTCATCATCTTATTCTTAACATTCTTTCCCACAGTCTGAGAAGCCTCAAGACTTAATCAATTCGTTACTTGTCTTTGCTATACTAATTCATATTGTCCTGTGCCATTCTACATTATCAAAGCCCTTACTGAGCAGTTCCCAATTGCCCTACAAAACTTCAGAACAGGATATAGTATTCTCATTTACTGTCACACCAGCAGTTTTCTTGTCCAATAACTTTGATAAAGATGTCTCTTAAATATGCTTAATACTGAGATAAAACTATTTTCTCCCCTTCTTAACCCTCTTTTTAATCTCTCTTGCCTTTTTTTTTCTAATGCATTCATCCTATGTAAGAATACTAGGTGCAAACTTGGGAAGGAATATAGGCTTAGCACTGGTTCTGGTCTTGAGATTATTGACCTTGTAATGTTCGCTACCATACAGTGATGCTGTAAGAAATCTAAGGAATATTTCAACATGGTGTCTGTTAGCACTATACTATAATTCTTTTGCATTGGAAATCAGCCAAATGAGGCTTGATGCATGGTTCTGGGTGACACCAACAATGCAGGAGGTTTTGACCATTCGTAATAGTGTCTGGTGTTGTGAACTTGTTACTTATACACTATCTGTTGAGAAATGAGAACTCAGTGCTGCTTGCTTCTCATTAAAAAAAAAAAAAAATATGCCTAAAATGAGGAGGTCTGGAAAAAATAAGTGTTTTGGGAAAAGTTGTATGTGTAGCATAATATAACTGTTTAAATACAAATTAGAGTTTTATTACTAATTATTCAATAGTCCAGTTACAGTTGAATGTCAAGAAGCCAGCACATTCCTTCACTTAAAATATTGTTTGATATAAGCATTGTCAATAGTTGTACTGTGTAATCAAATTGTTGGAAGTAATGTGGCATGGGCAGCTGTGAGATGGCTTGTGTAATATTTATCTGAACAAACTGTTTTTTACTTCTGAAGTACATGCAAAAATGGTTTGCCAATGTTTTAAAGCTTTCTAAATAAATTTTCAAATATTCTTTCAGAGTGGACAATGTAATGGAGTGTATCTGGGTTATTTTACTTGGCTTATGCTTATCTTCGCCATTAATGGGTTCTTATTCTGTGAGGCTCTGAAACAATTTTCCTTTGCTGCAGACCGTATTCCCACAGCTCAGCAGTGTGGGTGCTATGAAAAACATTTACAAGAATCTTTTCTGAATTCTAGTTTCAAATTGCCAGCAGTTGTTATGCTGTCAGAGTAAATATGTTTCTGTTGCAATTCTCATCATATGTAAAAGAATTAATTGCAATTCTGCCACTGCTGGATGGTCAGCAATATGATGTCTTGTTCTCTGAGTTATTCTATTGATTATGTTTTTCTTCCTCTTTTTTGAAGTCCCTCTATGGTAAATAAGCGCACCATGAGTAAGTATGGTTGGAACAACTCTGCAGTTAATGAGGGAGGCCATAGGAGACTGTAGCTGTCTCTAAAGAAATTAGTTATAAGAACGCGTGGTGTTTGGTTATTATTTGGTACATTTTCTCCATTTAAAAGCACGACAGACAGGAGTTATTACAACCATGTTGCTTTAACTGCCAATTTCCTTTACCATCTTCTTTACTTGCTCCAGACTACCTCCGTTCAATTTTGTAATGCTGCTACAGCAAGTATTCTGAAGCCGTTCTGGGCTCATCTGCAATTTCTGTGTTGTTAAGCGTCTGCCCGTGGAAAGCCAATTTATTGGGGCAGGCCTCTGTTAGAGAAGGGTTTTGTACCTGTTTTCTTTTCAGTCCCTATAGACTGGTGAAGAAGTCTTATATATCAGAACATCGCTGGATGCAGCAGACACTTCTATATTTTGCAGTCTCCATAATATCTTCTTACACAACCTCAGGAGAAATTGGCACTATTATTCTGTGGGTGTAGTGAAGCTGAAAATACCTTCTGCTCCAACCACCGGAGTGAATTATTTGGTCAGCGTGTCACTTCTAGATTCAGTGAGTAGGACCCACATACCATTTTAGTAACATGAGAAGTACCCAAAAAAATGCGAGACTGTGAAAAAGCTAAAAACATGATCCATGTGTTGCATTTATACATATAGCTGGTGTTAGGATGTTTGAGCACTGTTGAAATAGGTGTTTTTCTTTTGGATGCTCCCTCAGCATTTCTTGCATTCCCCTTCATAAGGAGAAGCCCACCGTAATGCACAAACTTTTGCCTTTTGTGTTGCACATTATTCTTGTTGGAAGTTTTAGAGGAAATTGCTTCATTGTCAACAGTGCCATTTTTTGTACACCCTGTTAAGAACTTCATTTTAGTAGACTGAAGTGTGATACTGGCAGGGTTGAATTCATGTCACTGTAGGTCTTCATCTAGTAATATGATGAATTCAAGCAATGGAACCTCTGCATTTGATTGTCCCGAACAGCTTAGTAAAATGCTGCTGGTTGCTTATCTTTGACAGGAATTAATTTGCCTAAGTCAACCTGTTTTCACACTTAGACATCTAAAACCTCTCTAAGTCCCAACCCACCCTTACTGGATGACCTAATGTGTGTGTGACAAATGAATTAAACTGCCTCTCTATCTACTACTTCATAGGTAGTGCCTCAAAAGAAGGAAGTGCCCTCAACAGCACTGGGTGGGAATGTAAGAACTGGACTGTGTTGGATCCTTGCTTTAGCAGTAGCAGTTTGTGATACCTGGAGAAAAGGAGTAAAACCAGACTAAGTTTATGTGATGTGTCCCTGGAAACTCTTCAGCTCTATCTAAACCAAAACGAGCGCATCAGCTCAGGGGCATTTCCAGTGCAGAATGTGATTCCTGTCTGCTCAGGAATCCTAAATAGGTCTCTCAACCACGCTTTTATCCTCTTTCCCATGAAGCCTGTGTAATATTTCTCATCCACTGTGTTCTCTAACAAGCTGTCCCACTGCTTACTGTGTGAAGAATTACTTTTTGTTTGTTCTGAATAGGATTTCCACCAGTTTCACTTGATTCCTTTTAGTTCTATTGAAAAAGACTATGAACTGTCAGGTCCTAGGTATTCTTCTCATGGCACTCAATCATCTCTCTTTCAGGTTGGAAATTTTTGACTTAATGATATGCTACTCAAATGGAAAATATCCCGTATTCTTGATGATGCATTTTGCCCTTCCCTGGAGCTTTTTACCACTTTAGTATATCTTTCGTGAGACAAGGGTAAGAGAATTGCATGCAGCAGTAAACACAGAATTCTTCATGAGCATGGAGTCGATTTCCATTTTGTTCTCTATTGCCCAACAGTTTCTAAGTTTTGATTACTTTTTTTTTTTTAACATTGCTAAGCACTGGGATGACTTTTTCGTTAAACTCTCATATGGTAATCTTATAGTACCCTTTTTATAAATCAGCTGCTTGTCTCATAGAGTCCTTTTACAGTCTATGATATTTTGCCTATGTCATAGATTCATTTAGGTTGGAAAAGAATTTTTAAGATCAAGTCCAACCATTAACCAAACACTACCAAGCCTACCACTAAACTATGTCCCTAGGTACCATATCTTCATGTCTCTTAAATACCTCTAGGAACAGTGACTCAACACCTCCCTGAGCAGCCTGTTTCAATGACTGACAACCCTTTAAGTGAAGAAATTTTTCCTGATATCCAATCTAAACCTCCCCTGGCACAGCTTAAGGCTGTTTCCTCTTGTCCTATTACTTCTTACTTGGGAGAAGAGACCAACACCCACCTCTCTGCTAACCTCCTTTAGGTAGCTGTAGAGAGCGATAAGGTCTCCCCTCAGCCTCTTCTTCTGCAGGCTAAACAACCCCAGTTCCCTCAGCTAATTATCAATGGACTTGTGCTCCAGACCCTTCCCCAGCTCCATTGCCCTTCTCTGGACACGCTCCAGCTCTCAGTGTCTTTCTTGTAGTGAGGGGCCCAAAACTGAACACGGTATTTTAAGTACAGCCTCACCAGGGCCGAGTATGGGGGACAATCCCTTCCCTAGTCCTGCTGGCCACACTGTTTCTGATGCAGGCCAGGATGCCGTTGGCCTTCTTGGCCACCTGGGCACACTGCTGGCTCCTATTCATCAGTCTGGCAACCAATACCCTAGTTCCTTTTCTGCCAGGCAGCTTTCCAGCCATTCTTCCCCAAGCCTGTAGCATTGCATGGGGTTGTTGTGACCCAGGTGCAGGACCTGCCACTTAGCCTTGTTGATCCTCATACAGTTGACCTCAGCCTGTTGATCCAGCCTGTCCAGATCCCTTTGTAGACCCTTCCTACCTTCAGGGAGATCAACACTCTGGCCCAGCTTGGTGTTGTCTTGCAAACTTACTGAGGGTGCACTCGATCTCCTCGTCCAGCTTATTGATGAAGATATTAACCAGAACTGGCCCCAGTACCAAGCCCTGGGGAACACCACTTGTGATCAGCTGCCAACTGGATTGAACTCCATTCACCACAACTCTTGTGGCAGGTTTTTACCTTTTTTGCCTGTCCAAGCCATGAGCAGCCAGATTCTCTGGGAGAATGCTGTTGGAAACTCTGTCAAAGGCTTTACTAAATCCTAGGTAGACAACATCCAATCGGTAGGTCACCTTGTCATAGAAGGAGATCAGATTCATTAAGCAGGACCTGTCTTTCATAAACGCATGCTGGCTGGGCCTGATCCTCTGTTGTCCTGTATGTGCCATGTGATGGCACTCAAGATCATCTGCTCCGTAACCTTCCCTGATACTGAGGTCAGAATGACAGGCTTGTAGTTCCCCAGATCCTCCTTCCACCCCTTCTTTTAGATGGGTGTCATGTTGGCTAACCTCCAGTCAAGTGGGATCTCCCCAGTTATCCAGGACTGCCGACAGATGATGGAAAATGGCTTGGTGAGCACTTCCACCAGCTCTCTCAGTACCCTTGGGTGGATCCCAAGAAGAAGAACCACCTGTCCTTCCAAGGTCATAGGGTACAAGTAGGCAACAAATGTACCTAAAGCCTGTTTGGAATCAAAATTACTGAATATTAGGACACCTTAGGAAATGTCCATCTGCATTTTCAGAAGCTCTCTTACCTGGCACGTAAAGATCTACCTTGCCAGAGTTAGATTTTAGCCAAGAAGGGTGTTAAGCCTATAGAATTAATGGGGCTGATTAATTTGATGTCATTGTCATCTGTTAGTTTGGAGGGGGATTGTTTGTTGGAGATGAAGGAAAAGCCAAAGGATAAATGAGCCCAGTCAAATGTAGGCTACTAAAATAAAATTAAGAGATGATTTTTATAGAGGCATTTGTTCCAGGGGAGGTAGCTGATGGAGGGCCGAGCTCAGCTGCTGATGAAAGCTACTGTGACAAATGACTGCAATATTAACACAGGCTTGGCTAGTCAAGTCATTCTTCTTTTATTTAGTAATTTGCAAATGTTTAATTACTTTTGTAGTTTTCATCAGTAAAAGGATGTGGAGAACCAAAGAAAAATAGTCAGTGAGCTGTTTTTATTCTTTAGCTTTGTCTAAAATACTTCAGTAAATATGTTGGTGGGAATTAAGGGTATGTTTTTACCAAAATTATGTTATAATTTTAATTGAAAGCAGGATTTATAATCATAATGGAAAATGTTTGTTTTAACAGTTCAACCCTTATAAAATGGACCAGATGTGAGAGTTATCTAGCACAAACCTTCATAAATGGACCCATTTCAAATTTTGACACCAGGCTTTTCACATAACAAGTATGCTTTTGTAGTTATGCTGTGGAATAGATGATCATTGCTAGAGTTTACTGTTGGTTGGAAAATTTTGATGATGGCATCTAATGGAATTTACATCACGTTATAAATGGCTTCTTAAGAAGCTAATTCTAAGAATATCTTAGATTGTTACTCCAGTTCTGTTAGATTAAGCCTTGCTCTACAACTATTTAGTTATGGCTCGTATGCACTGAGGTGGGAAGCTTGTCTTGAAGGTACTGTATCAAGTATGCTTTTAAAAATAAGGTCCTTAAAGGTGTCAAAGTTTTGATCATGGTTTTCCCTGCAAAAAGAAATTAGAAGAAGCTTTTCCTCCCTGGATCATATGTATTGTGGTAGTTAAAGTGCTAGTTCAAGAGCTAACTGACTTTTATTCCAGTTTTATTTTGGGCTTGCTTTTGATATCACTTGCTAAAATCATCAAAGGACGTGAACAATAGGCTTATGCATTCACTGGGAAGCATTAAACCAATTTAACCCAAAATTTGCAAATGTGACTCATACTTTTCTGTGCTTGAGTGGAGATGCTGGAAAAAAAAATCTGGTTTCTGTTAATGCTGCTCCCTCTATGTTCCAAAAGGCAGGCCTGCTTAAGAGTGACTGTTATTAGGGCAGACCGTACATTACTGCAGATCTCTGTAATGCTTTTCATGGCACTGTCCTCACAATTCAGTTTTCCTGCTTCTGCTGCAATGAAAACAACAATTTTGATATTTGGGACCACATATGACAACTCATTTATTTTGAAATATTGGAACTAATAAGGTTACTGTAGCCGTAGTAGTTCACTGTTAGTGTTGGTGTGGTTTTTTTTTTTTTTTAAATTCTGATATGGGGTTGCACATGAAAATTGTAGAATTACTGTTTCTGCAGCTCAGCTTAGGCTACTTTTGAATATAGGTCCTTTTAGTGATGATGCAACAACTCATGAGGGGTAGTATGCAACAATCTGCCCTTTTTCACTGTGTCTTAATTCATGTTTGTGCATCTAAGCAGAAATTTGGGAAGACATGTTACCATGATTATTAAACTTAACTATCAAAACATGGATTAGGTTTGCAGGTTCAGCCATCAATGTAATTGTTAACAAAAAATGTTTATGTTGTTGTTTATTTTGACTGGGAGTGAACACCCTGTACCTTGTTACAATCAAGGAAACTACTTTGTTCTTGCTGGGTTATTCTGGAAAAATAGGCACTGTACAAACAGGAAAAAACATCACATCTTTAGCTGTTCTGAACAGTAGAGTAGCTCTTTACTTCAGTTTTTATTACTTATTTGTAAAGATAATAAGGACGTTATATCTTTTTGTATTAACAGTGCAATACAACAATTACATTGCATATATCATTGATTTGGTAAGCTCTTGGGGGCTATGTAATCCTGTATCACTGTGTGACACTGATACGCTAAAAGAAGCAGCAAAGGTTCAGTGGGATTTGCGTTGCCAGCAATAATATGTGAGACTTCAGTACTGCGCATAAAATTGTATTTTGCTGCTCAGTTTTTCTTTTATTTCTGTACATTTCTTTAACTGTATATTCCCTTAAACTATGAGTGATAGCTGACCTTTTCATTTTACAGGATTCATTTTAGTTGGATGGCAAATGCTTAAAACCCAATATTTAGTTAGATTTCATTGAGCAGATGAATTACTGCAGGCTCAGTTACCAGTGATTGACGTTATGTGACATTTTCTCTGGGAATTTATATAGAACTTTTTCAGAAGAATCATGTAATGAGCCTCTTAATCATATTTCATGCAGTTGGTATTGATGGATATGTTTTGCAGTGTGCGAAAGGCTCTAGAGGACATGGCTGATGATTGATTTAGGATAGACAGGCTTAAACTGTGAGGGGTGAAAAAAGCTAGTTATAACGTGCCTAGTTATGAGAAGAACAAGTCACGTTTTTACATGCTGAAAGGAAACATCCACATATGAAATTTGCTTTTTTGGATAAGTAAATTACATATCCAGAAAATGGTTGATATTTGATGTGGACATTGTCATGTGTCGAAATAGTATTTTGACTCCTGTTAATACATTCTGAATGTCTTGTGATAGTTGAAGACAGCAAAGAAGAAATAATATTGCTTGTGTAACGAAGGATTAGAGTATGGAAGTTAAGAACACCGAAAGGTTAATTCAGGAGTAGCACAACAAAAGGGACTAAGTAGATGGTTTTATTTATTTAATATTACTGTTACAGGAACAGTGAGGTGCTATTTTTGGTATGAACTGCAACGGAAAATGTTTTGGCCTGAAAGAGTTTGTAGTCCAAATAGCTAAAAGAGTCTCAGGACTGGGTAGTTAAAGTTTGACTGACCTATATGCAGATACCAGAAAGAATGAGGAACCGAACTGTTCTGTTGATGCCAGTAAGATTTCTCACAGGCTTAAAATTACAAGTGCAGTAAAAAAAATCTTGAGGTCTGACATCATAACTGAGCTCGTTGAGAAGTGTAGGAAATTGATCCAAGGTCTCTGAAGTGTTAGTTTACTTTCTTCATAGCTTTTCTGATGCATGAGATGAGAAATATGATTAATTTCCTGTAAAGAGAACAGATGTGCCACAGGTGAATATAGAAGTAAGTGCATAAGTACTGTAGGAAGTGAATTTGAATATAACACTGCACTTAATGAAGATGCCTGTCTATTTTAAAATAATTTTTAAAAGACCTTGAGCAATATTGTGGAATTGGGGAGGCAGGAATTTGAGATGACAATTCTGCTCTTCTAAATCTAGATGCCATATAGTGTTATTTACCTTAAAAATTCAATGTGAGAAGATAAATATCTAAGGAAAACCTTGGCCATTACATTTATCAGTTCTTTATCAATTAGTTTGCTAGATAGACAGAATGGATGTTCACTTACTTTCAAAATTGTTTTAGTGGCGTTTTTTTCAGTTATAAATATAAATGAAGTTTTTGTTTTCTGAATTAGACATATTTTTGAATTAGGTAGGGAAAAGTTATTTAAATAGTTCATGTGACTACCAAACAAGTTGTTTGGTACACTTTCATTTTTTCATATATATATATATGTATATTTCCTATGTTTTTTGTGTTCAGCCTCAGTAATAAGAGGCTGGGTGGGATGGCATACATAAAGTTTAGTTGATAAGACTGATAAGAATTTTTTTTCCATAACATTGGACCAGAGTGCTTATATAGCTGGTAATTAGTAGGAAAAGTAGGAGTGAATTATTAACACAGAGCTCTCTCTGTGCGGAGTTAGCAATGAGAAATTCACATGCATTGCATTTAGTTTGCTGTTGGTTCATCCTGACTTCCTGGGTGTTCATTTTTTTGAGTATGGTGGAATGAAAGGAACTACAAGAAGGTAGTTCACTCTGTGCCAACTTTTCACTCTCCCTGTCTGGTGGTGATTGTGAGAAAGCGCAGCAAATGCTTTGGCATTTGCATTCTCTACTTTACAGTAAAGAATGTGTCAGGTTTCTGGACAGCCACAAGAGCAACAACTGAAGGTAAAGCAGGCTCTTGCATATCAGTTATAAAAGCTCTCAACTGCTGGTTAGAGGTAAGGTTGAAAGGTGGCAGGGTAAGCCAAGTGGGAGGTGGACTGAGTTGAGAAGTTTGCATTGTGTTATGCAAAACAGGCTTGGCATTGTTGAAATCCTGTGAACATCATGTGAATGCAGCTTTTAACGGAGGTGATTCTGAAGTATCCCAGGACTTCATTATTTTGTGCTTGCTGATCTACAGCGAAGTTTGCGATCAAAAAGGAATCTGTGTAGTTCAGAGCCATGCATTGCTGGAGAGGTCCAAGTGTTCGTTTTTGTGTTGCGGTGGACTTGGACCGGGATGCTGGTAGTTATCGAAACAATGTTTGATAAAACAGAGGGAGGGAATTTGGAGATTGTTGCTCTTTGGGTTACTGTAGATTGCTGTAGTAAGGTCAGCTGATTTCTGGTTTTTGAAAGCTCAGATTTACTTTGAAAAACTGTCTTTATTTAGAGTTGAATCAAAGAAAAATGGATAATGATGAATGTCTCTTCACATTATTGCTGAGGGAATTTCGAGATATTTTAGAAGAAATTGCTATGCACTGGAACCATGTCCAAGAACCAGGGTGGGTGGTTTGGGTTTGGTTTTTTTTTTTTGAAAGGCAGTAATTTAAATGGTCATTTGCTCATCCCATTTGGAAGATACCAGAAAAGTTGGCTAGGGGTTGATTTAGATGAAATAAGGGATGAGCATAAGAAAGTCAAGATAGGCAAACTGAAGGCATTTGGTGTGGATTCACGTTCTCTTAATTGTCAATCTGTAACTTTCTTAAAGACCCATTCACCTAAAGGCTTTTAAACTAGATATTACTTTACATGAATTCAAGAAAGTAAAAAAAAACTCTGGTTCTTATGTATAGTAAACTCTCACAGGAAACAAACTTACAGGTGCAAACATTTCTCAGTTTATTATTGCTATCGTCTGTAGCTTTCATTCCAGAAATGCTCATCTTCAAAAGTTCCGTTCTCCTAAAATGAATACGGTAAAAGGGAACAATTCACTCTTATCCCTTCATCGTTTGCTCAACCCATTACTCTTAGGATAAAAGTTTTCACCTGTTTTAGGCATCTAGGCTAAGATAAGTGTTTAGGCTGTCTCTACAATTTTTGTAGAAAAGATATTTCATCGGACTAAGTTCTGTAAATTGGTGTCTAAATATGCCTAATTCTGTCTATTGATTAGCCAGAAAAAACTTTCACTTACTTTTGTGATACAGCTACCTAACTTCAGATACTATTATTACAGGTCCTGATGACAATTTCCTCTTCTTTTCTGTCAAGGTTTCAGGTATTTGGCCAAATTCCCTTCTACCCAGTATTTACCAAATATATATTATTGTTGATTTAATGACTTCATTAATTTCCTTTAAACATCGCTGTTAAACAGGTTTTATGCAGATTTAAATTAGAATCCAGTGGTGACCACAGTGTTCAAATACTTATTTCTTTTTACCTCCAAGCAGAAAGCTTATAAAATCTCAATAATAAGAATCCCAGTTTGTTTCCCCAAGTCACAGCAGTAAGTTGCTTATAATCTTGGTCACTGGTGTTTGGTGGTTTGTGTTTTGTTTTGGTGGGGTTTTTTTGTTTGTTTTTTTTTTAAGGCATAACCATTTCTTCCTTTTCTATCCATTTACCTGTCTCCTGGGGCTGTGTATGTTTTATGATTCTGTTTCTTGCCTTTAAAAGGCCACTGAGTTGCGTGGAATTCACAGAAAGAGTTTACTTGTGTAAAATATTGTACGACTTACGTTGTTTTGTGATGATTTACTCCTTGCTATGCCTGGCACGGCTGTAAGGTTCATGCGTACAAATGAGGACAAGCTCATTACTCTCATGGATATGGATCATCTGAGTAAGTGAGAAAATGACTGAAAGGCAAGGAGCAATTTTGTACCTCACCATTGTGACACTGAGCAATTTGTATTTTGGGGATTTTGAGTATTATCCTGTGTTTCTGTGATTCTGTTTCTATTCTTAGTTGTATGTTGTGAGGGAATCTGTACATGTTGCTGCAGTGCTGCCTGAGTGATAAAATCAATGTATCTAGACAGTTTTTTGTCTCATTTGTATTTATTTTAACAGTAATACTTAATTCTGATTTTGTGCTGCTTTACACCCATCTTGTATTTTGCTTTTGAAAGGTAAGCAGCAGAAAAAGCTGAGGGTGGAAAGTTAAACCCAACGAGCATACTAAGCATTGCTTTTCTCAGGCTATTCCGCCTGGTTACATCAGATCTGATCACATCTGAGCCTAGCCACTGTGCCATTGTGTGCCATTCAGCTTTGAGCTCTTGTCGGTTTTTGCGTTCTCTGTTATAAAGGTGCCTTTGGCTGTTGAGGGGGGAAGAAGCGAAACTGCACGCAAGTGTGCAGTGTACTAACTGCCCGCCGACTTGCCACCTCACTTTAAAGGCAAATTTTCAAGAGTCTTACTGTTGTTTTTTGGTTTGATTGTTTTAATCCCAGGATTGTGTGCTTTGTTTCTTTTTCCTTTGGAAATAGTTCGCTAGCCCTGTTTCTGTTTCAGGCCAAGATTAGAAGAAGAATGGAGGATTGATTCCTCCTTTCCTCCTCTTTCTACAGCTAATAAATTCTTTGCCTACCCCACAAACGTGAGACTATCCTAATTTGTAACTTCATAAGCAAGCGTGAGCTCAGGTGGAATTCCACAAAGGGAATATATCCAATTGTGACAGGATGTTGAATCCTGGAGTTTGGAACAGTTGTTACAGAATAACAAATGGATTCTGTTTACTTTTCTTTTGGGAGGTTGGTTTACTTAATTAAAATCATAACTAAACTAGCAGAATTTAAACAATCACTTTATTTCCCACAATATTGGCTCATTGACTGATTGGATGGCAGAACAAGACCTGGATGTTTAAAGGAACTGGAAGAAAAGATGGGTCCTCTCACCAGTGAGTTTTATTATAAAAGGGCTCCTTGTTTAACACACTGGCAACCTGTACTGGCTGCTCTCATGCATGTCTTGGAGGAGAAAGAAGGCATTTTCAAAGAAGAATTTACTTTGTTCAAGCAGAAGTATTTTAAAACAAAGTATGAAATATTAGCATTGTTGAAGGAAATTAATAAATAAAAATCAATCACATTTCAAGCGTAGCCAAATATGGTAACTTTCTGGTAAGTTTGACTTTGAATTGTGCACTTGTCCAAATACTTTATATTTCATTGTTTATCTTGTCTGTCACTTGTACCTCCACCTGAGATGTTTATCTTATTGCCTTGTTTCTAATGTACCCTGGGTGGGGGGAAGAGAGTAGGCTTCTAGCCTTGCACTAAAAGCATAGCTGATGTATCTATTTCAGCTCATAAAGCCCCAGGGTGTTTTCAGGGATGCATCTGAAATAGGAGTTTGACAGCCCAACCATAACTCATTCTACAGGTATTGGTGAAGTCTCATGCCATAATTTAATGATCCATGTGTTGGTGCAGTTAAAACTATAATATTCAAGTAGAGCAGTGCAAATTAAAGGCTGAGTTTGAGCTCAGTTTCTGCCTGTAATTGAACAGATTTTTTTTTCATGCTGGATTAAGCCTTTAAACTATCAGGCTGAGAAGGAAATTTGCCTGCTGGTGAAGGCAGTGTGGATCACTGAGCAGTACTAAGTTCATCTGTGTGGGACACCACTTTCCTGGAGGCTAATCCAGTTCGGCTGAACGTGAACTCTCTGTGGACCCTTGCAGACCTTATCTTTCAGTTACATTCCTTGGCCTTGCCCCCTGAAAACCAAATGTAGTTCATACTCAGTATCCAAACTTCCACACAATACTCAGAGGATAGTGCAGGAGAAAATGAACTCGGTGTAGCAGATGGCACACAAAGCCATAGTGCTGTGGTTTATGGGCAGCTGCGGTTCTGATAGCCCATTGCACTGTTACACTATGCCTGTACTAGTAAGATGCATAAAGGTTTGTTTTCTGGACCTAAAAGCAACTGGCATAGCATGGCTTGTGTCCATATGGCTGAACCTTCTCCCTTCTGCAAAGAAGTGGGCTTTATCCATGCTGTCTATTTGGAACAGCCATAGCTTGAGTTATCCCCTGAACCATAATCTGGACATTGCCTGGGAGAGTGCTAGTTGGCAAGGGGTCAAAGACGTGCTGGCTCTGTTCATTAAACACTGTGGATGAATATGCAGAGAGTGACTGAGTTAGCAACCTGATCCTGCTGAGTTTGCTCAGGTAGGTGTAAGTCTACACAGAAAAGTGCCCCCAGTTCTTCATAGGAGTAATTAATGGTCTACAGGTGAGATTCAGTCAAGTGTTTGTTTCTATCTGTAAGCTTAATGCATTGTGTGGGACATCCAGCCCTTATCAGAATAGAAACTTTGTTAGTAGCTGCACTGTTTTATGATGGTTCCTGTGTATATGTAGGTGGGGTACAGATAGTAGCTGTAGCATGGTCAGAGAATCCAGAACATGCAGGATCTTGTACCCCTGAGCTTTTCCAGCCTTTCTGCAGGCACGCTGTGATGGAACTGAGTGTACAGAACATGTGCAAATCTACCCCTTTTAGAGCTGTGTAGACAGGTGTTGCTTTGAGACTTTACTCTTTTTACTCAGGAATTGATATGGGGGAGGGAATATTATGCGAAAGTTTATTTAATAGTAAATTCGGGGAAGCTTGTCTCTTCCAGACACAAACTGCAGGTCTGCTTTTGTGAGGAGCAGGTGGCTGATGGGTACCTTGCAGCTCCTGGAAAGCCCTGAAGCCTCACAATAGCGGTTAGAGCTCATTTTTATGCATCTAAATGACAACAAAATGTTCAACTCTGGTTAATGAAATTAGAAAAGTGTCTGAACTTGTTAGTAGGGTTTTTTTTTCTATCTAGCTGTATTTCATGGCTGTGTTTGAAAAAGCTTTATCATTTGTTTGATAAACCTTTTAAACTCTTTGATGCATTGTTTCTGTTGCCAGTTTGGAAGAAGCACTGGTGTCACTTTATTGAAATAGAAATTGCAAACATACAAGGAGTGACCATGTGATAAATGTCACTCTTGCTTATACGGTATGATTTCCAGTCAACAGATTTATGTCAAATTACAACATTTTAATGATGAAAATGCTAACACTTTCAGAAGAAATGACTTATTTGCAAGAAATAGTTCTTGAAAGAAGCCACGTGGGTCTAGGTGAATGCTGTGTGCTAAATGGTTAAGAGTTTCCTTTGAACTCAGCAGTGCTTGATGAGCAGGTTGCACTATGAAAACCAGTGTTGACTGCCTCAGCTTATAGAATCATAGAATCACT
>NW_010270268.1:0-232 GCF_000690775.1 Eurypyga helias | reverse complement strand
GCGGCAGCCCTGTGTCGCATCTGCCGGGGGACGGGGGTCCAGGGGATGCTGGGGTTCCCGGGGGTGTGGTATGCTGAAAGGGCCCAGGGTCAGGGTGCCAGAGTGTACAGGGCTGCCATACCTGCTGGTGGTGCCAGGAGGTCCTGGGGTGTCACCCCCGCCACGGGTGCCCAGGCTGGGGGGAAGGGCGGCCACTGGCCGGGCATCGGGCACAGGTTGGCTGAGCCTGGAA
>NW_010270267.1:0-10379 GCF_000690775.1 Eurypyga helias | reverse complement strand
CGTGCAGGGCCTTGCACTTGGCCTTATCCTGCTGTCCTGGATCAATTACTGTTTTGCTCTTGATTACAGTGAAAGCAGCAATGTGAAAGTGGCAGTCAAATACTATTACATATACCATCTGGTCCCTACTCTCAGATTGTTCAGAGCAAAACCATGTATCTGTTTCCACCACATGTACAGCAAGGGTCAATGACTATATCAGGTAATTTGCTGGAACAGATTAAACAGCCTCCCTACAAACTCAAGTCTTCACTGATCACTAAGGAAATCCAAGCTTCCTAAATTATTCTTACACATGTAGTATCTGAGCTTCTAACCCTCACGGATTAGGACCTATCTGTACTAGATACAGTACAAACATCAACAAGGAGATGGTTCTTGCGCTGAACATCTTTTACAGCTCAGTGAAAAGATTCCCAAGCACATGCCTAATATTTGGCAAGTTACTACGAAGTGAGATGCAGATGCTGTGGGAGGAGATGAGCATTTTCTTCAGAGAATGCTTGTGGCCCAGTGTAAAGGCCAGTGTAAAGCTGCTTTTAGCAGCTTCTCTGGCTGCAGCTCCTTTCCAGCAATGGTACCTTGGTAAATGCAATTTGGCATGACCTGCATTCCGTCCTGCTCTTACTTCATTTTTCAACTCTCATGATCATAAAGGCCATTATATTCTTTATAGCTGAAAAAGTATTTTAATTTCTCAGTCAAAAACTTCACAGAGGTCAACATACATAATATAAAAAGCTGTATGCGTACATAAAATGGAAAAATCTATCATGAAAAGGGAAGAAATAGCCCCTTCAAGTCTCAGTTTTATTTTTACAAGAACAAGAAGAATGTAATGAATATTAACCCATTTAAAATTACATGGGAGAAAGAAAAATTGGAATAAAATTCATTCGATATTGCTTCCATATGTAATGTATATATATAAACACAAGAATGCACACCATTTTACTTACTTTCCTTGACTTCCCTCGATTTTAGTATCTAAGTAAAACAGCCAAACTACTTGTATTCTTTTTATTACACTAGCAAAATCCTCATCAAATTGCATTCAAATATTAGTAAGCATGACTAACAATTTTTTGTTTCGCTTTTCTTTGTATCAGAACTCAGTAAGATACTTCTGTATTTTTAAAATTAAGGTAAAGAATTAGTAAAATTAAGTATCTGCTAAATATGATAATTTTGCTAATATGTAAAGGATTTCTTCACCGTTACTTAAAATAAACTATCAATATGACAGTGCGACTATCCATAATATACTGCCCCATTTTCATCCTCTGGCTGATAGTTCAAGGTCAGAATGAGGTCTTGAATCAAAAGAATTAGTTTTAACTAATTAATTCTTTACTGGGAAATGTCATGCAGCATCACTAAGTTGTTAAAATTCCCTTCTATGGAAATTTATGTTCCTCTATACAAGTTTTCTTCCATTCTGATAGACATAATTGTTGGGGAACACAGGTGCACACCCCACATGGCCTAATATTATGTGAGTTATAATGGTATAAAGTAAGAGCAAGAAGAATAAAGTCCATTCTATCAGGGTTCAAAACCACTCTGGGAGTAAGGATCAAGAGCTACGAAGTTTAGTTATGCCAGATTACCTTAAGGCTCTCACAAAACTTTGCAGTGATCCAGGACAAGTCCAGCCATGCAGGTCTTGAAACACTTGGATGTGAGCACCCTCAATAACCCCAATTACATGAAGAACTCCATTACATTTACACACTTTTTTGTGAATGTCAAAGCATGCTCAAGTATTAAAGAAACTAAAGGAACCAATTATTAAAAAAGCCAACCTTTCTGGAGTAAAAGACAAAGGGGTTTATTGGCTTATAAACACATTATATACCTAGGTTGAAAAGAAAAAAGAAAATGATTTCCAATTAATACTGTAAGACTTCAAATTGGCAGACTGTAACTATTCAGTTTGGACACAGGCCGAGGTATTGAAGCTAAATTTACTTTCATAATAGCATTGGTACAACTAGATATCACTTTAGTTTTTTATTCATACATCTTGTCCCAGAAAAATAAAACAAAAAAACCCCAACCCTGAAACCTGCACCAGGGCCATAGGTCACTGAAATGATGTCTCAAAGATGCAAACCTGCAGGTTGGAATCCACCAGTCCCCTGTCAGTTTCTAAAGTTTTCCCAAGGAGCAAGTAACATTAAAAACACAGAAGAAACAGAAACTCTATTATATTTCACCCCTTTCCTTTTTTCTTCTTAAGGTACTTAGTGGCTAAGAGGAATGGCATTCAACCATTCAGTCTCACTTACTAAAGAACCAGAAGCAGGGTGGTTAAATTATCAGCTTTCCTGTACACCACTATGTTTTATTTTAGTGCAGCAACACCAGTAATTTTCACATTTTCCTACATAATAGTTTTTCCTGTAGGCTTTGACATTAATTTTTGCAGTTTCTGACAGGTTGTTTTGTAACATATACATTTTAACTTTGATGTGATTGTTCTAAAAAACCAAGAAGTTTCATCCCCAGATGTGGATCAGAGTTTTATTTTTGCTTTGTAAACATGTTCTCACACTTGTCTTGCAAGATTAAACCTGTATTTGTAAAAAAACAAGAAACTGTTACGCTGTCTAAAGAAACAACTGAGTCTGAATGAAATTAAAGTTCCTTAAAATATAACAAAATTTCTGGAGCTAGTTACTGATTTAAAAATGAATGTATATGAATTGACAACAACGTATAAAATGTCATTGTTATACGGCTGATATTGTATCCTGCATAGTACCCCATTCTTATTTGTGCATGTGGTACCAGCCAACAGTTCCTTTTGCTCTTACTCTACAAAATGCTTGAAAAAAAACATCTTGCAGAATGTACGACTAAACTGCTACCAAGGAAAGAAACTAAATTACCTTTATGTCACGTGACAATAGAGACAGAGACTAAATTACCTTTATTGCTAATCCAGCTGGAGTTAGCTGCTCAATGTTTCGTTCGTTCAAACAGTCTTCACCCATCAAGGAAGTGAGATGCTGCAGGCATTCTGCGTGTCCCTTTGATGCTGCTACGTGCAACAGATTGTTGTCACATTCATCATGGATCTTATCCAGATTATCGGCTGCTAAATGTGGCTATTAAAAAAGGCATTAAGTGAGTGACAACTAAGAATAAAAAAAGATACACAGAACATGAAGCTTCACAGCCCGAGACATAAGCCAAATGCAAAGATGTTTCCCCATAGCCGTGTTCTTTTATAACTCAAAACCAGGCCCTTTTCGCTTCACTATACACAACCTGGCTACTACTAGCAAAAGGATGGAGGTGGGATGCTCAATGGTTTGATTTACTGTGTAGTTTCTCTCCTTGTCATGCAACTGTCATACAACGGTGCAAGACCTTGAGTTGCTTTAAGTCTTTGTACTTGTTTGATCATTGATGTAGTTGCATAAATACATTTTCACCATTTCTATCTATTCTGCATTTGGCTTCTCTCCTTTTTATTTAGGGGAGAGAGGGTGTCATTATATTGATGAGTAATTGAACAGAAAACACCCATGACTGCTACAAAAAGTTCCTGATTAATTTGGCGTCCTGACTGAAGTGGCACCTTGTGTTGAGCACCATCTGAATTGTAGTTAAAACACATGACACAAGACTTCAATTGATAGCTTGTTTCCATCAAGAAATTTGTTGGGATATTTATCTGATGTACTGCACAATCATGGCGTAACGCACTATTTCTGCCCAAATCTCATTTTGAGACAAAACAATTGGATTGAGAAATTCCAGAAGGAAAACAGAAGAATTAAGACAGAATTAATGGGCAGCAGTGACAAGTTCCTAGAGTTGTGCAGACTTGCCAGAGTACTGTTCAATGAGTTTACTTCACTCAGAGGTTTTGAACTTTTTGGAAAAAATATGCATTTTCTTTCCATCTGTCTACATATGATGGCATTTCCCCCCACCTTGAATCCTATTTCAGGGTGAATTTAATTTGCTTTTATTTCTTACTGAGCAACTTAATATCCTCTTCTGCCTCTGTCTAGTCTCTGAATACCTGCCTTTGTTCTTGTTGCTATGTTAATAGCGTGCCTTTGTGCTTGAGTGAGACTGGTAAACAGAGAAGCTAAGCAATAATCTAACAAAAACAGTTCTTCTACATACACTGTGCCTCCACCAGCCGTTCTGAGTGGAGATCACATGCTCTGCATCATTGTGTTAACTTGCATCTCGTTACTTTGGAAACCATCATTGATAGTGCCTGATCACAGTGCTAGAATTTACTAAAAGACCTCATATGGGTCAGAGGCCAACGAGGCTTTAGAGAAAGCTCCTGTCTGAGAATGCTGCTGCAACAAGACAGCATAAACACTCCTGAATAATAATCAGAATACAACAGAAGCCCCTCTGTTCCACTCATCAGTCTCTAAATAACAACTGAGGTAAACCAGAAAGAATTGAATAAGGCGACCGACAAATGTTGTGAAAGGCAAAACTCAACAAAGATTTAAATTCAGTATTTAAGGGACCTCAACAGTTAAAATGCCTGCCTTCTATACGATTTCAATGTACTGCATAGGCTAGCAATCTTGGCTATGTTTACATAAAACTAGCCTCTTGGTTTTGCTAGACGTTTGATTTAAAGCTTAAAACTTTCCATTTGGAAGCCCATATGCTCAATTTCTGAGGAGCGTACAAGATAAAAGGGGCAGTGGTTCAAAATACGCACTTCATCAGCTTTGACGGTTTAATAAACCACATCACAGCTTGCCCTTATTCTGTGTGTTTTAGGAAAAAGATGATACTTACCAGTAGAGATATTTGCCCTTCCTTTACAATGTTTAAGATGCTTTTAATTTTTTTCACCTCTTCGCTCCTCTCTTCTGGGCCCCCTGTGTTGCTCCAGTTCATACTCAGCTCCTCTAGCTGCTTGCTCTCTGCCACTGCCGTCTGCAGGTGGAAAGTCCTCAGGTGGCAGTTTGGCATAGCCTTCTCCGTTTTGTGAGCGTGCGGATCAACAAATGTCCTGCTGAGGAAGCCCTTGCCCTGGGCTTCAGCTTCATGGACGGAGCTACACTTCAGCAAAGGCTGGGAAAGCTCTACTTCTTCTGCGGAATGCTTGTGCTGGTCAAGGACAATGGGCTGCGTTTTTCTCAGCTGAGAGCCTTTCACAGGAGACAGCACACAGAACTGTGTCCCGCCGGCAGGCGAGCTCTCTGCGTTCCCTGCAGAGCAGGTCTTGCCACTGAGACCATTCACTGTTGAACATACACCCAAAAGTTTTTTCTCAGGAGCTACCTTTGAGAAATGAACAAGTTGCTGGCTTGATTTAATATAAGGCACATCCAAAATTTCATCCATATCCAGGTCATAGTGCTCCAGCTCCCCAAGCAGAACAGCGGGCTCGATATTTTTGCTTTTAAGGGTCTCTCCTTCTCCTGGACTCTGGTCATCATTTGGAGGTGCAGACTGAGAATCACTGCCTTTCTGGTATTCTCCCTTCTGGTTCCTCTGGTCATCACTTTCATTGTTCTCAGAGCTTTCTGGCTGGTGCTTTAATGGGGAAACCCTCTTCACTGGTCTGAATTTATTGCACACATCTGCAATTCCTGTTGGTTTCTGTGCATTTCCGATAAGATTTGAGACTCCACAGTTCCAGCTGCTGCTGGAAACTAAAGAAATAGAGGAATGTGATTTAGAAGTGATTACTACCAGACGTGTGACATGATATAGCATGCTTTAAAGATATACCTGCCCAAATTATATGGTTACTGCCACATTCATATCTAAGCCGATTTAATGGCATGTCTAGCAAAACAGCTGAAGAATTTGATACTCCAGAACAGACCCTTTCTTCAAACAGGAGATACATTGTAATCAATTAGAAACAAAGTAGTTTTATTCAAATAATGGACATCAATAAGAGCCTAGTGGCATTACACCAGTCCTGTCCAACTATGTGGGTTTACACTTTGCTGTTTTTTACTGCACAAAGATGCATCACAGGAGGAGGATGATTTTCTGGAAGGTCAACAAAAAGGTTAGTCAAAACCTTTTAGTGGATTTGTTTTAAAAACAGTAACAACAACTTAATTTTTAAGGCCTGTTATCTCTGGGAGATGTATTTTTCATAGAACTGGGAATTCATACAGTGACTGAAAGCTGGGACTGTTCATCCTGGAGAAGAGAGTTAGGAGGAATCTTATCCTTGTCTATATTTACATGACGGGAAGGATTGTGGGAGAGGGTGTGAGGCTCTTCCCCATGATGCCCACTGACAGGAGGAGAGGCAATGGGCAAAAACTGAAACACATGAAATTCCATCTGCACCCAAGGAAACACTTTTTTACTGTGGGGCTGATCAAACAGTAGTTGCCCAGAAAATTTGTGGAGTCTCCATACTCAAAATCTGACTGGACACAGTCCTGACTTTACCTACACTAGCTGACTCTGCTTAGCAGGGTCTAGATGATCTCAAGTGGCACCTTCCAACCTAAAGGATCTTGTGATTCTCTGACCTGAAAGTTAAGCCTACTTATTCAGGTATGATGTTTCCTTTCACACTTCTCCTCCGTATTTTGGGATTCTATCAAACTTTCCATCCCTTATATATACAACCTTTACACACACATATATATCCATCTGAGCTTTCCAGACCATTATTGGATATGGAGTTTGGCCAGTGAATCTGACTTGCAGAGAAGAAAGGGAGCTGAAGGCACCTGAACTCTTAATCCTACTGAACTTGAACTCAATCCTACTGAACTTGCACTCTTTCACACAGTCCCAGCTGGTGATATTTATGATGTCCATAATCAGTGGAAATCTGGCAAAGAGTTTTCCTTATTTCATTACTTTCAGTGGAGGAACAGCACGAAAACCACTAAAGCCTTTAGGCAGTTTCTGTGCCCCATTCAATGCACGCTAAGAGTTAATGCATTCTGAACGTCAGGAATACTGTTTAAACAAAGCAGATTTATTACACGTGCTAACTGCCTATCAGTGGGATCTAATTTGTGGTCAAAACACACAATTTGCCATGAACACCTTCCTAAGGAAACAGATATATACACTTCCAGTGCAACATTAATGTCTGAAGTGAAAGATTAGCATGGCTCAGTTGTTACGGATGTCTGAAAATTACCTTAATACTTCTGGAAGCGCTTAAGAATACAATTCCGAAGAAGAAATAAAAATAATAATAATGAAAAGGCATGTTATTTGGTCGGCCAATACAAAGAAAGCACTGTGCTGACTTATTTATGTATTGTATAAGATTCTAGGTTCAAAGGCCTACACTTTTATGTTGGTTTTATTTACATGTGAAATTTTTTCCAAGTGATACAGGGAAATGGATACCATATGTTTCGCAGCTGTTTTGTTCTGACAGGAACTATTAAGCACTCAGTATGGAAATGAATTCTGTCTGAGTCTTATGAAAACACTGCTTTCAACACAGGGGTCTAGACAGAGAAAAAGGCATCACCATTTTGTTTATCGACACTTTATTTAGGTTTACATTTATTATGTTTCTTAGCTTTTCCTGCTTTCTAACCTTAATAACATATATTTACATAAACCACTGATGACAAAACTGTAAAATCGGACACTGCGACGAAGCAATGGCCTTTGTTACAAATCCATCTTGGATCTTCTTAGTCATGTATTTCTCTTTTCATTCATCACAGAGCAGAGTAAGGTAATTCCATTTTTTCATCGTTTTTCTTCCCAACATCTCTTTACAAACACTGTTCTTCCAGAAAACAAACTGGAGCACTATTAGCAATATTTTTACTGACTTAAAAACATATCCTCCACTTAACTGGGATGATGAATTTTCACTGCATTTAACATAGGATTAGAAGGTAGCATTTAACCACATAGCAGTAGGGAAGAAAGCAAGTCAGACCAGTAGACAAAATACTTCTATCTCCTATTTTCTACTGGGGTGCTGTACAGGCTGCATCAGTGCCTGGCAGTTACAGCATGGCTTCCCTCTACACAGCATTGAAACCATAGGCCAGAGTGGACCAAGGCATGGCTTGAATCTCTTCCATTCTGTTTTCAGATGGTTGTTCCCTGAAGGAGCTAAAGCAAGTGCTGCCTGTGTCCTCCAAAGCACCAGCACAGCGGGAGTTATGTGAGTAGTCTGCAACAGCTGCTCCAGGGGAAAAGCCTCTTGCTCATCTCTCCATACTTATGAACTCGGGCAGGGGCCATTAAACGTCTGGGTCAAATAAATAGTGTTTGATTCTTTTATAAACAACAGTAAAAGATGGTCTGAGTTGAAGGCAGGGGACTAGAAAGTGGAGCAGCTAGCTTGATTCCAGAACCTGACAAATAATCCCGGTACAGTCTTAGATAAGCCACATTTCTTCTGTGCACCAGGATCTTAAATGTAAAAAGGTGACAACAATTCTTTTTTCAACCATATTTTCAAAATTATTTAAGTTTCATTCATTAATATGAGAGATTTGGATGATCCTGTTGTGCTGATGAAGTGGAAAGAGGGAAAACCACAGAAACTAGGGAGACTTAGTTCACGTCAGTCGTGTTGTGCTATGACAAACAAGAGGTGCCAAAGCATTTCCTTGGCACTAAAGAAAACAGTATCCAATGAAAATCGGCAAGGGTCAAATTTGCAAAAGTGATTCTTCACCATGTATTGTGCTTTAAGCTCTTCTTGAGGAACAGAAAATGCAAAATGAGGCCTGTGGGCTTATTTATAGTTTCACTTATTTATTTGTTTACGTATAGATGTTCTAGCCTTCTGAGGGCCAATAATCAGAAAAGGGGAAAATTAGGAAGCAATTTCTCTTGCAATTCAATCCGATTTTATTTTAGGAATTACAATTTTCCTCGACCTTTCTAAAAAAGATCCTTAAAACATGTTTCCAATTGGAAGCATCTGTTGACTTCAGAGCATTTTTCAACACCGTATCTGTATGTAGGGCATGGGGAGGTGAGAGGGCGTGTTTCACCTGGCACACGAGGTTCTGTAGAATCTGAGAGGCAGCTCTGACACAGCACGAGCGGGGACAGGAGTGGTGGCGGACAACCCCTTCAGGTACAAGAGCATCCCCCAGGGAGCACGAGCGACCGAGAGCGTGGGAACAGAGCAGGCCAACAGGGCGGGCACTGCAGTTCGTGCAGGCCGGGCGGGCAGGTGAGGTGTGCTGGCGGGTCCCAGGTGTGGTGGCCACTTGGCTGAAAGCCATCCCTTCGAAAGAATGCAGCGACCCAGATGGTGCTCCCGCTGAGGGATGCTGCTGCCCAGGTCTCCGGCTGCAGGGAGTGCCTGACCCTGTCCCTCACACCTGAGGGCAGCAGTGACAGCCCCTGCGTGAGGGGTGAGCAGGGGATGATCTCCTCAGCTCGTGGCAGAGCTGAAGGAGGAGGTGGAGGATGATCAGGGAGACTGAGGAGGTGTGTTGCCTCCACTGATCTACCACCCCTGAGGCAAAGGCAGCAGATGGAGGTCCCACAGCCAACAGTGGAATCCATATCCTCTTGCCACCAGGCAGGTGGAAGGGACTTAAGAGAGGGATGGGAATGGAAGCAGGTCCCTGCTCAGGGAGGGATGCGAATCCCTTCCTACCCTTCCTCCCCTTCCCAACTGCCCCTGCAGAACAGAGATGGGGCTCTGGAAGTTGAGGGACAGGCAATGGAGGAGGAAGAGGAAGATCCATCCAGGGAGTTGCCCAAGACAACTCCATCAGCCCCAGGCATTACGACTGCCTCCTTAAAAAAAGCAGAGTCACTGTTGTAGGCACTTCCCTTCTGAGAGGAACAGAGAGCCTGATACACCGCCCACACCCATCACACAGGGAAGTCTGCTGCCTCCCTGGGGCCTGGGTTAGAGACATCACCAGGAAACTCCCACGTCTAGTACAACTCTCGGATTATTACCCACTACTGGTCATGCAGGTGGGCAGTGACAAGGCTGAGGAGAGAAATCCAAAAGCCATCAAAAGGGACTTCAGGACAATGGGGCAAGGCACAGGTGGTGTTCTCCTCCATCCCCTTAGTAGCAGGGAGGGACACGGAATGGAATAGGAAGGCACCACGGATCAACACATGGCTCAGAGGCTGGTGCCAACGATGGAATTTTGGGGTTTTTGATCATGGGGAGGTTTATATGGCCCCAGGCCAGCTGGCAACAGATGGTGTCCACCTGTCTCAGAGGGGAAAAAGGATTCCTGCCCATGAATTGGCAGGGCTCATCAAGAGGGCTTTAAACTAGGTTGGAAGGAGGAGGGTGGCAAAACCACTGGTGCCACCAACAGATGCCCAGAGGGTGGAGAAGAATCACAGGTCACCAGGAGAGCACCTGGCAAAAAACCCAAGAGAATTCCAGCTGCTCCCGTCCAGAAGCCAACTTCATCAGGGGCTCATCT